>NW_027436376.1:900000-1070000 GCF_964199755.1 Larus michahellis | reverse complement strand
TCCCAAAGAGCTTTAGAAGAAGGCATAGTTTTCCCTGCTGGCTCTTTGGGCGTGGGACCAATCTCCAGAGATATGGCCATTTTTGTGCCTGGCGCGGCGGCAAGTGGGAAAGGGTGGTTTTGAGGCTGAAGGCAGCAGGAAAGCCTGCAGCCCCCAGGTGTGTGGGGCTACAGAAGCGGTTCCCAAAGAGCTTTAGAAGAAGGCATAATTTTCCCTGCTGGCTCTTTGGGCGTGGGACCAATCTCCAGAGATATGCCCATTTTTGTGCCTGGCGCGGTGCCAAGTGGGAAAGGGTGGTTTTGAGGCTGAAGGCAGCAGGAAAGCCTGCAGCCCCCAGGTGTGTGGGGCTACGCAAGCGGTTCCCAAAGAGCTTTAGAACAAGGCATAGTTTTCCCTGCTGGCTCTTTGGGCGTGGGACCAATCTCCAGACCTATGGCCATTTTTGTGCCTGGGGCGGCGCCAAGTGGGAAAGGGTGGTTTTGAGGCTGAAGGCAGCAGGAAAGCCTGCAGCCCCCAGGTGTGTGGGGCTACGCAAGCGGTTCCCAAAGAGCTTTAGAAGAAGGCATAGTTCTCCCTGCTGGCTCTTTGGGTGTGGGACCAATCTCCAGAGATATGGCCATTTTTGTGCCTGGGGCGGCGCCAAGTGGGAAAGGGTGGTTTTGAGGCTGAAGGCAGCAGGAAAGCCTGCAGCCCCCAGGTGTGTGGAGCTACGCAAGCGATTCCCAAAGAGCTTTAGAAGAAGGCGTAATTTTCCCTGCTGGCTCTTTGGGCATGGGACCAATCTCCAGAGATATGCCCATTTTTGTGCCTGGCGCGGTGCCAAGTGGGAAAGGGTGGTTTTGAGGCTGAAGGCAGCAGGAAAGCCTGCAGCCCCCAGGTGTGTGGGGCTACGCAAGCGGTTCCCAAAGAGCTTTAGAAGAAGGCATAGTTTTCCGTGCTGGCTCTTTGGGCGTGGGACCAATCTCCAGAGATATGGCCATTTTTGTGCCTGGCGCGGCGCCAAGTGGGAAAGGGTGGTTTTGAGGCTGAAGGCAGCAGGAAAGCCTGCAGCCCCCAGGTGTGTGGGGCTACGCAAGCGGTTCCCAAAGAGCTTTAGAAGAAGGCATAGTTTTCCCTGCTGGCTCTTTGGGCGTGGGACCAATCTCCAGAGATATGGCCATTTTTGTGCCTAGCGCGGCGCCAAGTGGGAAAGGGTGGTTTTGAGGCTGAAGGCAGCAGGAAAGCCTGCAGCCCCCAGGTGTGTGGGGCTACGCAAGCGGTTCCCAAAGAGCTTTAGAAGAAGGCATAGTTTTCCCTGCTGGCTCTTTGGGCGTGGGACCAATCTCCAGACCTATGGCCATTTTTGTGCCTGGCGCGGCGCCAAGTGGGAAAGGGTGGTTTTGAGGCTGAAGGCAGCAGGAAAGCCTGCAGCCCCCAGGTGTGTGGGGCTACGCAAGCGGTTCCCAAAGAGCTTTAGAACAAGGCATAGTTTTCCCTGCTGGCTCTTTGGGCGTGGGACCAATCTCCAGAGATATGGCCATTTTTGTGCCTGGCGCAGCGCTAAGTGGAAAAGGGTGGTTTTGAGGCTGAAGGCAGCAGGAAAGCCTGCAGCCCGCAGGTGTGTGGGGCTACGCAAGCGGTTCCCAAAGAGCTTTAGAAGAAGGCATAGTTTTCCCTGCTGGCTCTTTGGTTGTGGGACCAGTCTCCAGAGATATGGCCATTTTTGTGCCTGGCGCGGCGCCAAGTGGGAAAGGGTGGTTTTGAGGCTGAAGGCAGCAGGAAAGCCTGCAGCCCCCAGGTGTGTGGAGCTACGCAAGCGATTCCCAAAGAGGTTTAGAACAAGGCGTAATTTTCCCTGCTGGCTCTTTGGGCATGGGACCAATCTCCAGAGATATGCCCATTTTTGTGCCTGGCGCGGTGCCAAGTGGGAAAGGGTGGTTTTGAGGCTGAAGGCAGCAGGAAAGCCTGCAGCCCCCAGGTGTGTGGGGCTACGCAAGCGGTTCCCAAAGAGCTTTAGAAGAAGGCATAGTTTTCCCTGCTGGCTCTTTGGGCGTGGGACCAATCTCCAGAGATATGGCCATTTTTGTGCCTGGCGCGGTGCCAAGTGGGAAAGGGTGGTTTTGAGGCTGAAGGCAGCAGGAAAGCCTGCAGCCCCCAGGTGTGTGGGGCTACACAAGCGGTTCCCAAAGAGCTTTAGAAGAAGGCATAGTTTTCCGTGCTGGCTCTTTGGGCGTGGGACCAATCTCCAGAGATATGGCCATTTTTGTGCCTGGCGCGGCGCCAAGTGGGAAAGGGTGGTTTTGAGGCTGAAGGCAGCAGGAAAGCCTGCAGCCCCCAGGTGTGTGGGGCTACGCAAGCGGTTCCCAAAGAGCTTTAGAACAAGGCATAGTTTTCCCTGCTGGCTCTTTGGGCGTGGGACCAATCTCCAGAGATATGGGCATTTTTGTGCCTAGCGCGGCGCCAAGTGGGAAAGGGTGGTTTTGAGGCTGAAGGCAGCAGGAAAGCCTGCAGCCCCCAGGTGTGTGGGGCTACGCAAGCGGTTCCCAAAGAGCTTTAGAAGAAGGCATAGTTTTCCCTGCTGGCTCTTTGGGCGTGGGACCAATCTCCAGAGATATGGCCATTTTTGTGCCTGGCGCGGCGCCAAGTGGGAAAGGGTGGTTTTGAGGCTGAAGGCAGCAGGAAAGCCTGCAGCCCCCAGGTGTGTGGGGCTACGCAAGCGGTTCCCAAAGAGCTTTAGAACAAGGCATAGTTTTCCCTGCTGGCTCTTTGGGCGTGGGACCAATCTCCAGAGATATGGCCATTTTTGTGCCTGGCGCAGCGCCAAGTGGAAAAGGGTGGTTTTGAGGCTGAAGGCAGCAGGAAAGCCTGCAGCCCGCAGGTGTGTGGGGCTACGCAAGCGGTTCCCAAAGAGCTTTAGAACAAGGCATAGTTTTCCCTGCTGGCTCTTTGGGCGTGGGACCAATCTCCAGAGATATGGCCATTTTTGTGCCTGGCGCGGCGCCAAGTGGGAAAGGGTGGTTTTGAGGCTGAAGGCAGCAGGAAAGCCTGCAGCCCCCAGGTGTGTGGGGCTACGCAAGCGGTTCCCAAAGAGCTTTAGAACAAGGCATAGTTTTCCCTGCTGGCTCTTTGGGCGTGGGACCAATCTCCAGAGATATGGCCATTTTTGTGCCTGGCGCAGCGCTAAGTGGAAAAGGGTGGTTTTGAGGCTGAAGGCAGCAGGAAAGCCTGCAGCCCGCAGGTGTGTGGGGCTACGCAAGCGGTTCCCAAAGAGCTTTAGAAGAAGGCATAGTTTTCCCTGCTGGCTCTTTGGGCGTGGGACCAATCTCCAGAGATATGGCCATTTTTGTGCCCGGCGCGGCGCCAAGTGGGAAAGGGTGGTTTTGAGGCTGAAGGCAGCAGGAAAGCCTGCAGCCCCCAGGTGTGTGGGGCTACGCAAGCGGTTCCCAAAGAGCTTTAGAAGAAGGCATAGTTTTCCCTGCTGGCTCTTTGGGCGTGGGACCAATCTCCAGAGATATGGCCATTTTTGTGCCTGGGGCGGCGCCAAGTGGGAAAGGGTGGTTTTGAGGCTGAAGGCAGCAGGAAAGCCTGCAGCCCCCAGGTGTGTGGGGCTACGCAAGCGGTTCCCAAAGAGCTTTAGAAGAAGGCATAGTTTTCCGTGCTGGCTCTTTGGGCGTGGGACCAATCTCCAGACATATGGCCATTTTTGTGCCTGGCGCGGCGCCAAGTGGGAAAGGGTGGTTTTGAGGCTGAAGGCAGCAGGAAAGCCTGCAGCCCCCAGGTGTGTGGGGCTACGCAAGCGGTTCCCAAAGAGCTTTAGAACAAGGCATAGTTTTCCCTGCTGGCTCTTTGGGCGTGGGACCAATCTCCAGAGATATGGCCATTTTTGTGCCTGGGGCGGCGCCAAGTGGGAAAGGGTGGCTTTGAGGCTGAAGGCAGCAGGAAAGCCTGCAGCCCCGAGGTGTGTGGGGCTACGCAAGCGGTTCCCAAAGAGCTTTAGAACAAGGCATAGTTTTCCCTGCTGGCTCTTTGGGCGTGGGACCAATCTCCAGAGATATGGCCATTTTTGTGCCTGGGGCGGCGCCAAGTGGGAAAGGGTGGTTTTGAGGCTGAAGGCAGCAGGAAAGCCTGCAGCCCACAGGTGTGTGGGGCTACGCAAGCGGTTCCCAAAGAGCTTTAGAAGAAGGCATAGTTTTCCCTGCTGGCTCTTTGGGCGTGGGACCAATCTCCAGAGATATGGCCATTTTTGTGCCTGGCGCGGCGCCAAGTGGGAAAGGGTGGTTTTGAGGCTGAAGGCAGCAGGAAAGCCTGCAGCCCCCAGGTGGGTGGGGCTACAGAAGCGGTTCCCAAAGAGCTTTAGAAGAAGGCATAATTTTCCCTGCTGGCTCTTTGGGCGTGGGACCAATCTCCAGAGATATGGCCATTTTTGTGCCTGGCGCGGTGCCAAGTGGGAAAGGGTGGTTTTGAGGCTGAAGGCAGCAGGAAAGCCTGCATCCCCCAGGTGTGTGGGGCTACGCAAGCGGTTCCCAAAGAGCTTTAGAACAAGGCATAGTTTTCCCTGCTGGCTCTTTGGGCGTGGGACCAATCTCCAGACCTATGGCCATTTTTGTGCCTGGGGCGGCGCCAAGTGGGAAAGGGTGGTTTTGAGGCTGAAGGCAGCAGGAAAGCCTGCAGCCCCCAGGTGTGTGGGGCTACGCAAGCGGTTCCCAAAGAGCTTTAGAACAAGGCATAGTTTTCCCTGCTGGCTCT
Organism: Larus michahellis; assembly: GCF_964199755.1. Lineage (NCBI taxonomy): Eukaryota > Metazoa > Chordata > Aves > Charadriiformes > Laridae > Larus > Larus michahellis. The sequence continues at coordinate 1,065,275 of NW_027436376.1, read as the reverse complement.
TTGGGTGTGGGACCAATCTCCAGACCTACGGCCATTTTTGTGCCTGGCGCGGCGGCAAGTGGGAAAGGGTGGTTTTGAGGCTGAAGGCAGCAGGAAAGCCTGCAGCCCCCAGGTGTGTGGAGCTACGCAAGCGATTCCCAAAGAGCTTTAGAAGAAGGCGTAATTTTCCCTGCTGGCTCTTTGGGCGTGGGACCAATCTCCAGAGATATGCCCATTTTTGTGCCTGGCGCGGTGCCAAGTGGGAAAGGGTGGTTTTGAGGCTGAAGGCAGCAGGAAAGCCTGCAGCCCCCAGGTGTGTGGGGCTACGCAAGCGGTTCCCAAAGAGCTTTAGAAGAAGGCATAGTTTTCCCTGCTGGCTCTTTGGGCGTGGGACCAATCTCCAGAGATATGGCCATTTTTGTGCCTGGCGCGGCGCCAAGTGGGAAAGGGTGGTTTTGAGGCTGAAGGCAGCAGGAAAGCCTGCAGCCCCCAGGTGTGTGGGGCTACGCAAGCGGTTCCCAAAGAGCTTTAGAAGAAGGCATAGTTTTCCCTGCTGGCTCTTTGGGCGTGGGACCAATCTCCAGACCTATGGCCATTTTTGTGCCTGGCGCGGCGCCAAGTGGGAAAGGGTGGTTTTGAGGCTGAAGGCAGCAGGAAAGCCTGCAGCCCCCAGGTGTGTGGGGCTACGCAAGCGGTTCCCAAAGAGCTTTAGAACAAGGCATAGTTTTCCCTGCTGGCTCTTTGGGCGTGGGACCAATCTCCAGAGATATGGCCATTTTTGTGCCTGGCGCAGCGCTAAGTGGAAAAGGGTGGTTTTGAGGCTGAAGGCAGCAGGAAAGCCTGCAGCCCGCAGGTGTGTGGGGCTACGCAAGCGGTTCCCAAAGAGCTTTAGAAGAAGGCATAGTTTTCCCTGCTGGCTCTTTGGTTGTGGGACCAGTCTCCAGAGATATGGCCATTTTTGTGCCTGGCGCGGCGCCAAGTGGGAAAGGGTGGTTTTGAGGCTGAAGGCAGCAGGAAAGCCTGCAGCCCCCAGGTGTGTGGAGCTACGCAAGCGATTCCCAAAGAGGTTTAGAACAAGGCGTAATTTTCCCTGCTGGCTCTTTGGGCATGGGACCAATCTCCAGAGATATGCCCATTTTTGTGCCTGGCGCGGTGCCAAGTGGGAAAGGGTGGTTTTGAGGCTGAAGGCAGCAGGAAAGCCTGCAGCCCCCAGGTGTGTGGGGCTACGCAAGCGGTTCCCAAAGAGCTTTAGAAGAAGGCATAGTTTTCCCTGCTGGCTCTTTGGGCGTGGGACCAATCTCCAGAGATATGGCCATTTTTGTGCCTGGCGCGGTGCCAAGTGGGAAAGGGTGGTTTTGAGGCTGAAGGCAGCAGGAAAGCCTGCAGCCCCCAGGTGTGTGGGGCTACGCAAGCGGTTCCCAAAGAGCTTTAGAAGAAGGCATAGTTTTCCGTGCTGGCTCTTTGGGCGTGGGACCAATCTCCAGAGATATGGCCATTTTTGTGCCTGGCGCGGCGCCAAGTGGGAAAGGGTGGTTTTGAGGCTGAAGGCAGCAGGAAAGCCTGCAGCCCCCAGGTGTGTGGGGCTACGCAAGCGGTTCCCAAAGAGCTTTAGAACAAGGCATAGTTTTCCCTGCTGGCTCTTTGGGCGTGGGACCAATCTCCAGAGATATGGGCATTTTTGTGCCTAGCGCGGCGCCAAGTGGGAAAGGGTGGTTTTGAGGCTGAAGGCAGCAGGAAAGCCTGCAGCCCCCAGGTGTGTGGGGCTACGCAAGCGGTTCCCAAAGAGCTTTAGAAGAAGGCATAGTTTTCCCTGCTGGCTCTTTGGGCGTGGGACCAATCTCCAGAGATATGGCCATTTTTGTGCCTGGCGCGGCGCCAAGTGGGAAAGGGTGGTTTTGAGGCTGAAGGCAGCAGGAAAGCCTGCAGCCCCCAGGTGTGTGGGGCTACGCAAGCGGTTCCCAAAGAGCTTTAGAACAAGGCATAGTTTTCCCTGCTGGCTCTTTGGGCGTGGGACCAATCTCCAGAGATATGGCCATTTTTGTGCCTGGCGCAGCGCCAAGTGGGAAAGGGTGGTTTTGAGGCTGAAGGCAGCAGGAAAGCCTGCAGCCCGCAGGTGTGTGGGGCTACGCAAGCGGTTCCCAAAGAGCTTTAGAAGAAGGCATAGTTTTCCCTGCTGGCTCTTTGGGCGTGGGACCAATCTCCAGAGATATGGCCATTTTTGTGCCTGGCGCGGCGCCAAGTGGGAAAGGGTGGTTTTGAGGCTGAAGGCAGCAGGAAAGCCTGCAGCCCCCAGGTGTGTGGGGCTACGCAAGCGGTTCCCAAAGAGCTTTAGAACAAGGCATAGTTTTCCCTGCTGGCTCTTTGGGCGTGGGACCAATCTCCAGAGATATGGCCATTTTTGTGCCTGGCGCAGCGCTAAGTGGAAAAGGGTGGTTTTGAGGCTGAAGGCAGCAGGAAAGCCTGCAGCCCGCAGGTGTGTGGGGCTACGCAAGCGGTTCCCAAAGAGCTTTAGAAGAAGGCATAGTTTTCCCTGCTGGCTCTTTGGGCGTGGGACCAATCTCCAGAGATATGGCCATTTTTGTGCCTGGCGCGGCGCCAAGTGGGAAAGGGTGGTTTTGAGGCTGAAGGCAGCAGGAAAGCCTGCAGCCCCCAGGTGTGTGGGGCTACGCAAGCGGTTCCCAAAGAGCTTTAGAAGAAGGCATAGTTTTCCCTGCTGGCTCTTTGGGCGTGGGACCAATCTCCAGAGATATGGCCATTTTTGTGCCTGGGGCGGCGCCAAGTGGGAAAGGGTGGTTTTGAGGCTGAAGGCAGCAGGAAAGCCTGCAGCCCCCAGGTGTGTGGGGCTACGCAAGCGGTTCCCAAAGAGCTTTAGAAGAAGGCATAGTTTTCCGTGCTGGCTCTTTGGGCGTGGGACCAATCTCCAGACATATGGCCATTTTTGTGCCTGGCGCGGCGCCAAGTGGGAAAGGGTGGTTTTGAGGCTGAAGGCAGCAGGAAAGCCTGCAGCCCCCAGGTGTGTGGGGCTACGCAAGCGGTTCCCAAAGAGCTTTAGAACAAGGCATAGTTTTCCCTGCTGGCTCTTTGGGCGTGGGACCAATCTCCAGAGATATGGGCATTTTTGTGCCTAGCGCGGCGCCAAGTGGGAAAGGGTGGTTTTGAGGCTGAAGGCAGCAGGAAAGCCTGCAGCCCCCAGGTGTGTGGGGCTACGCAAGCGGTTCCCAAAGAGCTTTAGAAGAAGGCATAGTTTTCCCTGCTGGCTCTTTGGGCGTGGGACCAATCTCCAGAGATATGGCCATTTTTGTGCCTGGCGCGGCGCCAAGTGGGAAAGGGTGGTTTTGAGGCTGAAGGCAGCAGGAAAGCCTGCAGCCCCCAGGTGTGTGGGGCTACGCAAGCGGTTCCCAAAGAGCTTTAGAACAAGGCATAGTTTTCCCTGCTGGCTCTTTGGGCGTGGGACCAATCTCCAGAGATATGGCCATTTTTGTGCCTGGCGCAGCGCCAAGTGGAAAAGGGTGGTTTTGAGGCTGAAGGCAGCAGGAAAGCCTGCAGCCCCCAGGTGTGTGGGGCTACGCAAGCGGTTCCCAAAGAGCTTTAGAAGAAGGCATAGTTTTCCCTGCTGGCTCTTTGGGCGTGGGACCAATCTCCAGAGATATGGCCATTTTTGTGCCTGGCGCGGCGCCAAGTGGGAAAGGGTGGTTTTGAGGCTGAAGGCAGCAGGAAAGCCTGCAGCCCCCAGGTGTGTGGGGCTACGCAAGCGGTTCCCAAAGAGCTTTAGAACAAGGCATAGTTTTCCCTGCTGGCTCTTTGGGCGTGGGACCAATCTCCAGAGATATGGCCATTTTTGTGCCTGGCGCAGCGCTAAGTGGAAAAGGGTGGTTTTGAGGCTGAAGGCAGCAGGAAAGCCTGCAGCCCCCAGGTGTGTGGGGCTACGCAAGCGGTTCCCAAAGAGCTTTAGAAGAAGGCATAGTTTTCCCTGCTGGCTCTTTGGGCGTGGGACCAATCTCCAGAGATATGGCCATTTTTGTGCCTGGGGCGGCGCCAAGTGGGAAAGGGTGGTTTTGAGGCTGAAGGCAGCAGGAAAGCCTGCAGCCCCCAGGTGTGTGGGGCTACGCAAGCGGTTCCCAAAGAGCTTTAGAAGAAGGCATAGTTTTCCCTGCTGGCTCTTTGGGCGTGGGACCAATCTCCAGAGATATGGCCATTTTTGTGCCTGGGGCGGCGCCAAGTGGGAAAGGGTGGTTTTGAGGCTGAAGGCAGCAGGAAAGCCTGCAGCCCCCAGGTGTGTGGGGCTACGCAAGCGGTTCCCAAAGAGCTTTAGAAGAAGGCATAGTTTTCCCTGCTGGCTCTTTGGGCGTGGGACCAATCTCCAGACATATGGCCATTTTTGTGCCTGGCGCGGCGCCAAGTGGGAAAGGGTGGTTTTGAGGCTGAAGGCAGCAGGAAAGCCTGCAGCCCGCAGGTGTGTGGGGCTACGCAAGAGCTTCCCAAAGAGCTTTAGAAGAAGGCATAGTTTTCCCTGCTGGCTCTTTGGGCGTGGGACCAGTCTCCAGAGATATGGCCATTTTTGTGCCTGGGGCGGCGCCAAGTGGGAAAGGGTGGTTTTGAGGCTGAAGGCAGCAGGAAAGCCTGCAGCCCCCAGGTGTGTGGGGCTACGCAAGCGGTTCCCAAAGAGCTTTAGAAGAAGGCATAGTTTTCCCTGCTGGCTCTTTGGGCGTGGGACCAATCTCCAGACATATGGCCATTTTTGTGCCTGGCGCGGCGCCAAGTGGGAAAGGGTGGTTTTGAGGCTGAAGGCAGCAGGAAAGCCTGCAGCCCGCAGGTGTGTGGGGCTACGCAGGAGCTTCCCAAAGAGCTTTAGAACAAGGCATAGTTTTCCCTGCTGGCTCTTTGGGCGTGGGACCAATCTCCAGAGATATGGCCATTTTTGTGCCTGGCGCGGCGCCAAGTGGGAAAGGGTGGTTTTGAGGCTGAAGGCAGCAGGAAAGCCTGCAGCCCCCAGGTATGTGGGGCTACGCAAGCGGTTCCCAAAGAGCTTTAGAAGAAGGCATAGTTTTCCCTGCTGGCTCTTTGGGCGTGGGACCAATCTCCAGAGATATGGCCATTTTTGTGCCTGGCGCGGTGCCAAGTGGGAAAGGGTGGTTTTGAGGCTGAAGGCAGCAGGAAAGCCTGCAGCCCCCAGGTGTGTGGGGCTACGCAAGCGGTTCCCAAAGAGCTTTAGAAGAAGGCATAGTTTTCCCTGCTGGCTCTTTGGGCGTGGGACCAATCTCCAGAGATATGGCCATTTTTGTGCCTGGCGCAGCGCCAAGTGGGAAAGGGTGGTTTTGAGGCTGAAGGCAGCAGGAAAGCCTGCAGCCCCCAGGTGTGTGGGGCTACGCAAGCGGTTCCCAAAGAGATTTAGAAGAAGGCATAATTTTCCCTGCTGGCTCTTTGGGTGTGGGACCAATCTCCAGAGATATGGCCATTTTTGTGCCTGGCGCGGCGCCAAGTGGGACAGGGTGGTTTTGAGGCTGAAGGCAGCAGGAAAGCCTGCTTCCCCCAGGTGTGTGGAGCTACGCAAGCGATTCCCAAAGAGCTTTAGAAGAAGGCATAATTTTCCCTGCTGGCTCTTTGGGCATGGGACCAATCTCCAGACCTATGGCCATTTTTGTGCCTGGCGCGGCGCCAAGTGGGAAAGGGTGGTTTTGAGGCTGAAGGCAGCAGGAAAGCCTGCAGCCCCCAGGTGTGTGGGGCTACGCAAGCGGTTCCCAAAGAGCTTTAGAAGAAGGCATAGTTTTCCCTGCTGGCTCTTTGGGCGTGGGACCAATCTCCAGAGATATGGCCATTTTTGTGCCTGGGGCGGCGCCAAGTGGGAAAGGGTGGTTTTGAGGCTGAAGGCAGCAGGAAAGCGTGCAGCCCCCAGGTGTGTGGGGCTACGCAAGCGGTTCCCAAAGAGCTTTAGAAGAAGGCATAGTTTTCCCTGCTGGCTCTTTGGGCGTGGGACCAATCTCCAGAGATATGGCCATTTTTGTGCCTGGCGCGGCGCGAAGTGGGAAAGGGTGGTTTTGAGGCTGAAGGCAGCAGGAAAGCCTGCAGCCCCCAGGTGTGTGGGGCTACGCAAGCGGTTCCCAAAGAGCTTTAGAAGAAGGCATAGTTTTCCCTGCTGGCTCTTTGGGTGTGGGACCAATCTCCAGAGATATGGCCATTTTTGTGCCTGGCGCGGCGCCAAGTGGGACAGGGTGGTTTTGAGGCTGAAGGCAGCAGGAAAGCCTGCAGCCCCCAGGTGTGTGGAGCTACGCAAGCGATTCCCAAAGAGCTTTAGAACAAGGCGTAATTTTACCTGCTGGCTCTTTGGGCATGGGACCAATCTCCAGAGATATGGCCATTTTTGTGCCTGGCGCAGTGCCAAGTGGGAAAGGGTGGTTTTGAGGCTGAAGGCAGCAGGAAAGCCTGCATCCCCCAGGTGTGTGGGGCTACGCAAGCGGTTCCCAAAGAGCTTTAGAAGAAGGCATAGTTTTCCGTGCTGGCTCTTTGGGCGTGGGACCAATCTCCAGACCTATGGCCATTTTTGTGCCTGGCGCGGCGCCAAGTGGGAAAGGGTGGTTTTGAGGCTGAAGGCAGCAGGAAAGCCTGCAGCCCCCAGGTGTGTGGGGCTACGCAAGCGGTTCCCAAAGAGCTTTAGAAGAAGGCATAGTTTTCCCTGCTGGCTCTTTGGGCGTGGGACCAATCTCCAGAGATATGGCCATTTTTGTGCCTGGCGCGGCGCCAAGTGGGAAAGGGTGGTTTTGAGGCTGAAGGCAGCAGGAAAGCCTGCAGCCCCCAGGTGGGTGGGGCTACGCAAGCGGTTCCCAAAGAGCTTTAGAAGAAGGCATAGTTTTCCCTGCTGGCTCTTTGGGCGTGGGACCAATCTCCAGCCATATGGCCATTTTTGTGCCTGGCGCGGCGCCAAGTGGGAAAGGGTGGTTTTGAGGCTGAAGGCAGCAGGAAAGCCTGCAGCCCCCAGGTGTGTGGGGCTATGCAAGCGGTTCCCAAAGAGCTTTAGAAGAAGGCATAGTTTTCCCTGCTGGCTCTTTGGGCGTGGGACCAATCTCCAGAGATATGGCCATTTTTGTGCCTGGCGCGGCGCCAAGTGGGAAAGGGTGGTTTTGAGGCTGAAGGCAGCAGGAAAGCCTGCAGCCCCCAGGTGTGTGGGGCTACGCAAGCGGTTCCCAAAGAGCTTTAGAAGAAGGCATAGTTTTCCCTGCTGGCTCTTTGGGCGTGGGACCAGTCTCCAGACCTATGGCCACTTTTGTGCCTGGCGCGGTGCCAAGTGGGAAAGGGTGGTTTTGAGGCTGAAGGCAGCAGGAAAGCCTGCAGCCCCCAGGTGTGTGGGGCTACGCAAGCGGTTCCCAAAGAGCTTTAGAAGAAGGCATAGTTTTCCCTGCTGGCTCTTTGGGCGTGGGACCAATCTCCAGAGATATGGCCATTTTTGTGCCTGGCGCAGCGCCAAGTGGGAAAGGGTGGTTTTGAGGCTGAAGGCAGCAGGAAAGCCTGCAGCCCCGAGGTGTGTGGGGCTACGCAAGCGGTTCCCAAAGAGCTTTAGAAGAAGGCATAGTTTTCCCTGCTGGCTCTTTGGGCGTGGGACCAATCTCCAGAGATATGGCCATTTTTGTGTCCTGGGGCGGCGCCAAGTGGGAAAGGGTGGTTTTGAGGCTGAAGGCAGCAGGAAAGCCTGCATCCCCCAGGTGTGTGGGGCTACGCAAGCGGTTCCCAAAGAGCTTTAGAACAAGGCATAGTTTTCCCTGCTGGCTCTTTGGGCGTGGGACCAATCTCCAGAGATATGGCCATTTTTGTGCCTGGCGCGGCGCCAAGTGGGAAAGGGTGGTTTTGAGGCTGAAGGCAGCAGGAAAGCCTGCAGCCCCCAGGTGTGTGGGGCTACGCAAGCGGTTCCCAAAGAGCTTTAGAAGAAGGCATAGTTTTCCCTGCTGGCTCTTTGGGCGTGGGACCAATCTCCAGAGATATGGCCATTTTTGTGCCTGGCGCGGCGCCAAGTGGGAAAGGGTGGTTTTGAGGCTGAAGGCAGCAGGAAAGCCTGCAGCCCCCAGGTGTGTGGGGCTACGCAAGCGGTTCCCAAAGAGCTTTAGAACAAGGCATAGTTTTCCCTGCTGGCTCTTTGGGCGTGGGACCAATCTCCAGACCTATGGCCACTTTTGTGCCTGGCGCGGTGCCAAGTGGGAAAGGGTGGTTTTGAGGCTGAAGGCAGCAGGAAAGCCTGCAGCCCCCAGGTGTGTGGGGCTACGCAAGCGGTTCCCAAAGAGCTTTAGAAGAAGGCATAGTTTTCCCTGCTGGCTCTTTGGGCGTGGGACCAATCTCCAGAGATATGGCCATTTTTGTGCCTGGCGCGGCGCCAAGTGGGAAAGGGTGGTTTTGAGGCTGAAGGCAGCAGGAAAGCCTGCAGCCCCCAGGTGTGTGGGGCTACGCAAGCGGTTCCCAAAGAGCTTTAGAAGAAGGCATAGTTTTCCCTGCTGGCTCTTTGGGCGTGGGACCAATCTCCAGACCTATGGCCACTTTTGTGCCTGGCGCGGTGCCAAGTGGGAAAGGGTGGTTTTGAGGCTGAAGGCAGCAGGAAAGCCTGCAGCCCCCAGGTGTGTGGGGCTACGCAAGCGGTTCCCAAAGAGCTTTAGAAGAAGGCATAGTTTTCCCTGCTGGCTCTTTGGGCGTGGGACCAATCTCCAGAGATATGGCCATTTTTGTGCCTGGCGCGGTGGCAAGTGGGAAAGGGTGGTTTTGAGGCTGAAGGCAGCAGGAAAGCCTGCAGCCCCGAGGTGTGTGGGGCTACGCAAGCGGTTCCCAAAGAGCTTTAGAAGAAGGCATAGTTTTCCGTGCTGGCTCTTTGGGCGTGGGACCAATCTCCAGAGATATGGCCATTTTTGTGCCTGGCGCGGCGCCAAGTGGGAAAGGGTGGTTTTGAGGCTGAAGGCAGCAGGAAAGCCTGCATCCCCCAGGTGTGTGGGGCTACGCAAGCGGTTCCCAAAGAGCTTTAGAAGAAGGCATAGTTTTCCCTGCTGGCTCTTTGGGCGTGGGACCAATCTCCAGAGATATGGCCATTTTTGTGCCTGGCGCGGCGCCAAGTGGGAAAGGGTGGTTTTGAGGCTGAAGGCAGCAGGAAAGCCTGCAGCCCCCAGGTGTGTGGGGCTACAGAAGCGGTTCCCAAAGAGCTTTAGAAGAAGGCATAATGTTCCCTGCTGGCTCTTTGGGCGTGGGACCAATCTCCAGAGATATGGCCATTTTTGTGCCTGGCGCGGTGCCAAGTGGGAAAGGGTGGTTTTGAGGCTGAAGGCAGCAGGAAAGCCTGCAGCCCCCAGGTGTGTGGGGCTACGCAAGCGGTTCCCAAAGAGCTTTAGAACAAGGCATAGTTTTCCCTGCTGGCTCTTTGGGCGTGGGACCAATCTCCAGAGATATGGCCATTTTTGTGCCTGGCGCAGCGCTAAGTGGAAAAGGGTGGTTTTGAGGCTGAAGGCAGCAGGAAAGCCTGCAGCCCCAGGGTGTGTGGGGCTACGCAAGCGGTTCCCAAAGAGCTTTAGAACAAGGCATAGTTTTCCCTGCTGGCTCTTTGGGCGTGGAACCAGTCTCCAGAGATATGGCCATTTTTGTGCCTGGGGCGGCGCCAAGTGGGAAAGGGTGGTTTTGAGGCTGAAGGCAGCAGGAAAGCCTGCAGCCCCCAGGTGTGTGGGGCTACGCAAGCGGTTCCCAAAGAGCTTTAGAACAAGGCATAGTTTTCCCTGCTGGCTCTTTGGGCGTGGGACCAATCTCCAGAGATATGGCCATTTTTGTGCCTGGCGCGGCGCCAAGTGGGAAAGGGTGGTTTTGAGGCTGAAGGCAGCAGGAAAGCCTGCAGCCCCCAGATGTGTGGGGCTACGCAAGCGGTTCCCAAAGAGCTTTAGAACAAGGCATAGTTTTCCCTGCTGGCTCTTTGGGCGTGGGACCAATCTCCAGAGATATGGCCATTTTTGTGCCTGGGGCGGCGCCAAGTGGGAAAGGGTGGTTTTGAGGCTGAAGGCAGCAGGAAAGCCTGCAGCCCCCAGGTGTGTGGGGCTACGCAAGCGGTTCCCAAAGAGCTTTAGAACAAGGCATAATTTTCCCTGCTGGCTCTTTGGGCGTGGGACCAATCTCCAGAGATATGGCCATTTTTGTGCCTGGCGCGGCGCCAAGTGGGAAAGGGTGGTTTTGAGGCTGAAGGCAGCAGGAAAGCCTGCAGCCCCCAGGTATGTGGGGCTACGCAAGCGGTTCCCAAAGAGCTTTAGAAGAAGGCATAGTTTTCCCTGCTGGCTCTTTGGGCGTGGGACCAATCTCCAGAGATATGGCCATTTTTGTGCCTGGCGCGGCGCCAAGTGGGACAGGGTGGTTTTGAGGCTGAAGGCAGCAGGAAAGCCTGCAGCCCCCAGGTGTGTGGAGCTACGCAAGCGATTCCCAAAGAGCTTTAGAACAAGGCGTAATTTTCCCTGCTGGCTCTTTGGGCATGGGACCAATCTCCAGAGATATGGCCATTTTTGTGCCTGGCGCAGTGCCAAGTGGGAAAGGGTGGTATTGAGGCTGAAGGCAGCAGGAAAGCCTGCATCCCCCAGGTGTGTGGGGCTACGCAAGCGGTTCCCAAAGAGCTTTAGAAGAAGGCATAGTTTTCCCTGCTGGCTCTTTGGGCGTGGGACCAATCTCCAGACCTATGGCCATTTTTTGGCCTGGCGCGGCGCCAAGTGGGAAAGGGTGGTTTTGAGGCTGAAGGCAGCAGGAAAGCCTGCAGCCCCCAGGTGTGTGGGGCTACGCAAGCGGTTCCCAAAGAGCTTTAGAACAAGGCATAGTTTTCCCTGCTGGCTCTTTGGGCGTGGGACCAATCTCCAGAGATATGGCCATTTTTGTGCCTGGCGCGGCGCCAAGTGGGAAAGGGTGGTTTTGAGGCTGAAGGCAGCAGGAAAGCCTGCAGCCCCCAGGTGTGTGGGGCTACGCAAGCGGTTCCCAAAGAGCTTTAGAAGAAGGCATAGTTTTCCCTGCTGGCTCTTTGGGCGTGGGACCAATCTCCAGAGATATGGCCATTTTTGTGCCTGGCGCGGCGCCAAGTGGGAAAGGGTGGTTTTGAGGCTGAAGGCAGCAGGAAAGCCTGCAGCCCCCAGGTGTGTGGGGCTACGCAAGCGGTTCCCAAAGAGCTTTAGAACAAGGCATAGTTTTCCCTGCTGGCTCTTTGGGCATGGGGCCAATCTCCAGCCATATGGCCATTTTTGTGCCTGGCGCGGTGCCAAGTGGGAAAGGGTGGTTTTGAGGCTGAAGGCAGCAGGAAAGCCTGCAGCCCACAGGTGTGTGGAGCTACGCAAGCAGTTCCCAAAGAGCTTTAGAAGAAGGCATAGTTTTCCCTGCTGGCTCTTTGGGCGTGGGACCAATTTCCAGAGATATGGCCATTTTTGTGCCTGGTGCGGCGCCAAGTGGGAAAGGGTGTTTTTGAGGCTGAAGGCAGCAGGAAAGCCTGCAGCCCCCAGGTGTGTGGGGCTACGCAAGCGGTTCCCAAAGAGCTTTAGAAGAAGGCATAGTTTTCCCTGCTGGCTCTTTGGGCGTGGGACCAATCTCCAGAGATATGGCCAAGTTTTGTGCCTGGCGCGGCGCCAAGTGGGAAAGGGTGGTTTTGAGGCTGAAGGCAGCAGGAAAGCCTGCAGCCCCCAGGTGTGTGGGGCTACGCAAGCGGTTCCCAAAGAGCTTTAGAAGAAGGCATAGTTTTCCCTGCTGGCTCTTTGGGCGTGGGACCAATCTCCAGAGATATGGCCATTTTTGTGCCTGGCGCGGCGCCAAGTGGGAAAGGGTGGTTTTGAGGCTGAAGGCAGCAGGAAAGCCTGCAGCCCCCAGGTGTGTGGGGCTACGCAAGCGGTTCCCAAAGAGCTTTAGAAGAAGGCATAGTTTTCCCTGCTGGCTCTTTGGGCGTGGGACCAATCTCCAGAGATATGGCCATTTTTGTGCCTGGCGCGGCGCCAAGTGGGAAAGGGTGGTTTTGAGGCTGAAGGCAGCAGCAAAGCCTGCAGGCCCCAGGTGTGTGGGGCTACGCAAGCGGTTCCCAAAGAGCTTTAGAAGAAGGCATAATTTTCCCTGCTGGCTCTTGGGGCGTGGGACCAATCTCCAGACCTATGGCCACTTTTGTGCCTGGGGCGGTGCCAAGTGGGAAAGGGTGGTTTTGAGGCTGAAGGCAGCAGGAGAGCCTGCAGCCCCCAGGTGTGTGGGGCTACGCAAGCGGTTCCCAAAGAGCTTTAGAAGAAGGCATAGTTTTCCCTGCTGGCTCTTTGGGCGTGGGACCAATTTCCAGACCTATGGCCATTTCTGTGCCTGGTGCGGCGCCAAGTGGGAAAGGGTGGTTTTGAGGCTGAAGGCAGCAGGAAAGCCTGCAGCCCCCAGGTGTGTGGGGCTACGCAAGCGGTTCCCAAAGAGCTTTAGAAGAAGGCATAGTTTTCCCTGCTGGCTCTTTGGGCGTGGGGCCAATCTCCAGAGATATGGCCATTTTTGTGCCTGGCGCGGCGCCAAGTGGGAAAGGGTGGTTTTGAGGCTGAAGGCAGCAGGAAAGCCTGCAGCCCCCAGGTCTGTGGGGCTACGCAAGCGGTTCCCAAAGAGCTTTAGAACAAGGCATAGTTTTCCCTGCTGGCTCTTTGGGCGTGGGACCAATCTCCAGAGATATGGCCATTTTTGTGCCTGGCGCGGCGCCAAGTGGGAAAGGGTGGTTTTGAGGCTGAAGGCAGCAGGAAAGCCTGCAGCCCCCAGGTGTGTGGGGCTACGCAAGCGGTTCCCAAAGAGCTTTAGAAGAAGGCATAGTTTTCCCTGCTGGCTCTTTGGGCGTGGGACCAATCTCCAGAGATATGGCCATTTTTGTGCCTGGGGCGGCGCCAAGTGGGAAAGGGTGGTTTTGAGGCTGAAGGCAGCAGGAAAGCCTGCAGCCCCCAGGTGTGTGGGGCTACGCAAGCGGTTCCCAAAGAGCTTTAGAAGAAGGCATAGTTTTCCCTGCTGGCTCTTTGGGCGTGGGACCAATCTCCAGAGATATGGCCATTTTTGTGCCTGGCGCGGCGCCAAGTGGGAAAGGGTGGTTTTGAGGCTGAAGGCAGCAGGAAAGCCTGCAGCCCCCAGGTGTGTGGGGCTACGCAAGCGGTTCCCAAAGAGCTTTAGAACAAGGCATAGTTTTCCCTGCTGGCTCTTTGGGCGTGGGACCAATCTCCAGAGATATGGCCATTTTTGTGCCTGGCGCGGCGCCAAGTGGGAAAGGGTGGTTTTGAGGCTGAAGGCAGCAGGAAAGCCTGCAGCCCCCAGGTATGTGGGGCTACGCCAGCGGTTCCCAAAGAGCTTTAGAAGAAGGCATAGTTTTCCCTGCTGGCTCTTTGGGCGTGGGACCAATCTCCAGAGATATGGCCATTTTTGTGCCTAGCGCGGCGCCAAGTGGGAAAGGGTGGTTTTGAGGCTGAAGGCAGCAGGAAAGCCTGCAGCCCCCAGGTGTGTGGGGCTACGCAAGCGGTTCCCAAAGAGCTTTAGAAGAAGGCATAATTTTCCCTGCTGGCTCTTTGGGTGTGGGACCAATCTCCAGAGATATGGCCATTTTTGTGCCTGGCGCGGCGCCAAGTGGGACAGGGTGGTTTTGAGGCTGAAGGCAGCAGGAAAGCCTGCATCCCCCATGTGTGTGGAGCTACGCAAGCGATTCCCAAAGAGCTTTAGAACAAGGCGTAATTTTACCTGCTGGCTCTTTGGGCATGGGACCAATCTCCAGAGATATGGCCATTTTTGTGCCTGGCGCAGTGCCAAGTGGGAAAGGGTGGTTTTGAGGCTGAAGGCAGCAGGAAAGCCTGCATCCCCCAGGTGTGTGGGGCTACGCAAGCGGTTCCCAAAGAGCTTTAGAAGAAGGCATAGTTTTCCCTGCTGGCTCTTTGGGCGTGGGACCAATCTCCAGAGATATGGCCACTTTTGTGCCTGGCGCGGCGCCAAGTGGGAAAGGGTGGTTTTGAGGCTGAAGGCAGCAGGAGAGCCTGCAGCCCCCAGGTGGGTGGGGCTACGCAAGCGGTTCCCAAAGAGCTTTAGAAGAAGGCATAGTTTTCCCTGCTGGCTCTTTGGGCGTGGGACCAATCTCCAGAGATATGGCCATTTTTGTGCCTGGCGCGGCGCCAAGTGGGAAAGGGTGGTTTTGAGGCTGAAGGCAGCAGGAAAGCCTGCAGCCCCCAGGTGGGTGGGGCTACGCAAGCGGTTCCCAAAGAGCTTTAGAAGAAGGCATAGTTTTCCCTGCTGGCTCTTTGGGCGTGGGACCAATCTCCAGCCATATGGCCATTTTTGTGCATGGGGCGGCGCCAAGTGGGAAAGGGTGTTTTTGAGGCTGAAGGCAGCAGGAAAGCCTGCAGCCCCCAGGTGTGTGGGGCTACGCCAGAGTTTCCCAAAGAGCTTTAGAAGAAGGCATAGTTTTCCCTGCTGGCTCTTTGGGCGTGGGACCAATCTCCAGAGATATGGCCATTTTTGTGCCTGCGCGGCGCCAAGTGGGAAAGGGTGGTTTTGAGGCTGAAGGCAGCAGGAAAGCCTGCAGCCCCCAGGTGTGTGGGGCTACGCAAGCGGTTCCCAAAGAGCTTTAGAAGAAGGCATAGTTTTCCCTGCTGGCTCTTTGGGCGTGGGACCAATCTCCAGACCTATGGCCACTTTTGTGCCTGGCGCGGTGCCAAGTGGGAAAGGGTGGTTTTGAGGCTGAAGGCAGCAGGAAAGCCTGCAGCCCCCAGGTGTGTGGGGCTACGCAAGCGGTTCCCAAAGAGCTTTAGAACAAGGCATAGTTTTCCCTGCTGGCTCTTTGGGCGTGGGACCAATTTCCAGAGATATGGCCATTTTTGTGCCTGGCGCAGTGCCAAGTGGGAAAGGGTGGTTTTGAGGCTGAAGGCAGCAGGAAAGCCTGCATCCCCCAGGTGTGTGGGGCTACGCAAGCGGTTCCCAAAGAGCTTTAGAAGAAGGCATAGTTTTCCCTGCTGGCTCTTTGGGCGTGGGACCAATCTCCAGAGATATGGCCATTTTTGTGCCTGGCGCGGCGCCAAGTGGGAAAGGGTGGTTTTGAGGCTGAAGGCAGCAGGAGAGCCTGCAGCCCCCAGGTGTGTGGGGCTACGCAAGCGGTTCCCAAAGAGCTTTAGAAGAAGGCATAGTTTTCCCTGCTGGCTCTTTGGGCGTGGGACCAATCTCCAGAGATATGGCCATTTTTGTGCCTGGCGCGGCGCCAAGTGGGAAAGGGTGGTTTTGAGGCTGAAGGCAGCAGGAAAGCCTGCAGCCCCCAGGTGGGTGGGGCTACGCAAGCGGTTCCCAAAGAGCTTTAGAAGAAGGCATAGTTTTCCCTGCTGGCTCTTTGGGCGTGGGACCAATCTCCAGCCATATGGCCATTTTTGTGCCTGGGGCGGCGCCAAGTGGGAAAGGGTGGTTTTGAGGCTGAAGGCAGCAGGAAAGCCTGCAGCCCCCAGGTGTGTGGGGCTACGCCAGCGGTTCCCAAAGAGCTTTAGAAGAAGGCATAGTTTTCCCTGCTGGCTCTTTGGGCGTGGGACCAATCTCCAGAGATATGGCCATTTTTGTGCCTGGCGCGGCGCCAAGTGGGAAAGGGTGGTTTTGAGGCTGAAGGCAGCAGGAAAGCCTGCATCCCCCAGGTGTGTGGGGCTACGCAAGCGGTTCCCAAAGAGCTTTAGAAGAAGGCATAGTTTTCCCTGCTGGCTCTTTGGGCGTGGGACCAATATCTAGACCTATGGCCACTTTTGTGCCTGGCGCGGTGCCAAGTGGGAAAGGGTGGTTTTGAGGCTGAAGGCAGCAGGAAAGCCTGCAGCCCCCAGGTGTGTGGGGCTACGCAAGCGGTTCCCAAAGAGCTTTAGAACAAGGCATAGTTTTCCCTGCTGGCTCTTTGGGCGTGGGACCAATCTCCAGAGATATGGCCATTTTTGTGCCTGGCGCGGCGGCAAGTGGGAAAGGGTGGTTTTGACGCTGAAGGCAGCAGGAAAGCCTGCAGCCCCCAGGTGTGTGGGGCTACGCAAGCGGTTCCCAAAGAGCTTTAGAAGAAGGCATAGTTTTCCCTGCTGGCTCTTTGGGCGTGGGACCAATCTCCAGAGATATGGCCATTTTTGTGCCTGGGGCGGCGCCAAGTGGGAAAGGGTGGTTTTGAGGCTGAAGGCAGCAGGAAAGCCTGCAGCCCCCAGGTGTGTGGGGCTACGCAAGCGGTTCCCAAAGAGCTTTAGAACAAGGCATAGTTTTCCCTGCTGGCTCTTTGGGCGTGGGACCAATCTCCAGAGATATGGCCATTTTTGTGCCTGGCGCGGCGCCAAGTGGGAAAGGGTGGTTTTGAGGCTGAAGGCAGCAGGAAAGCCTGCAGCCCCCAGGTGTGTGGGGCTATGCAAGCGGTTCCCAAAGAGCTTTAGAAGAAGGCATAGTTTTCCCTGCTGGCTCTTTGGGCGTGGGACCAATCTCCAGAGATATGGCCATTTTTGTGCCTGGCGCGGCGCCAAGTGGGAAAGGGTGGTTTTGAGGCTGAAGGCAGCAGGAAAGCCTGCAGCCCCCAGGTGTGTGGGGCTACGCAAGCGGTTCCCAAAGAGCTTTAGAACAAGGCATAGTTTTCCCTGCTGGCTCTTTGGGCGTGGGACCAATCTCCAGAGATATGGCCACTTTTGTGCCTGGCGCGGTGCCAAGTGGGAAAGGGTGGTTTTGAGGCTGAAGGCAGCAGGAAAGCCTGCAGCCCCCAGGTGTGTGGGGCTACGCAAGCGGTTCCCAAAGAGCTTTAGAAGAAGGCATAGTTTTCCCTGCTGGCTCTTTGGGCGTGGGACCAATCTCCAGAGATATGGCCACTTTTGTGCCTGGCGCGGCGCCAAGTGGGAAAGGGTGGTTTTGAGGCTGAAGGCAGCAGGAGAGCCTGCAGCCCCCAGGTGGGTGGGGCTACGCAAGCGGTTCCCAAAGAGCTTTAGAAGAAGGCATAGTTTTCCCTGCTGGCTCTTTGGGCGTGGGACCAATCTCCAGAGATATGGCCATTTTTGTGCCTGGCGCGGCGCCAAGTGGGAAAGGGTGGTTTTGAGGCTGAAGGCAGCAGGAAAGCCTGCAGCCCCCAGGTGGGTGGGGCTACGCAAGCGGTTCCCAAAGAGCTTTAGAAGAAGGCATAGTTTTCCCTGCTGGCTCTTTGGGCGTGGGACCAATCTCCAGCCATATGGCCATTTTTGTGCATGGGGCGGCGCCAAGTGGGAAAGGGTGTTTTTGAGGCTGAAGGCAGCAGGAAAGCCTGCAGCCCCCAGGTGTGTGGGGCTACGCCAGCGGTTCCCAAAGAGCTTTAGAAGAAGGCATAGTTTTCCCTGCTGGCTCTTTGGGCGTGGGACCAATCTCCAGAGATATGGCCATTTTTGTGCCTGGCGCGGCGCCAAGTGGGAAAGGGTGGTTTTGAGGCTGAAGGCAGCAGGAAAGCCTGCAGCCCCCAGGTGTGTGGGGCTACGCAAGCGGTTCCCAAAGAGCTTTAGAAGAAGGCATAGTTTTCCCTGCTGGCTCTTTGGGCGTGGGACCAATCTCCAGACCTATGGCCACTTTTGTGCCTGGCGCGGTGCCAAGTGGGAAAGGGTGGTTTTGAGGCTGAAGGCAGCAGGAAAGCCTGCAGCCCCCAGGTGTGTGGGGCTACGCAAGCGGTTCCCAAAGAGCTTTAGAACAAGGCATAGTTTTCCCTGCTGGCTCTTTGGGCGTGGGACCAATTTCCAGAGATATGGCCATTTTTGTGCCTGGCGCAGTGCCAAGTGGGAAAGGGTGGTTTTGAGGCTGAAGGCAGCAGGAAAGCCTGCATCCCCCAGGTGTGTGGGGCTACGCAAGCGGTTCCCAAAGAGCTTTAGAAGAAGGCATAGTTTTCCCTGCTGGCTCTTTGGGCGTGGGACCAATCTCCAGACCTATGGCCATTTTTGTGCCTGGCGCGGCGCCAAGTGGGAAAGGGTGGTTTTGAGGCTGAAGGCAGCAGGAGAGCCTGCAGCCCCCAGGTGTGTGGGGCTACGCAAGCGGTTCCCAAAGAGCTTTAGAAGAAGGCATAGTTTTCCCTGCTGGCTCTTTGGGCGTGGGACCAATCTCCAGAGATATGGCCATTTTTGTGCCTGGCGCGGCGCCAAGTGGGAAAGGGTGGTTTTGAGGCTGAAGGCAGCAGGAAAGCCTGCAGCCCCCAGGTGGGTGGGGCTACGCAAGCGGTTCCCAAAGAGCTTTAGAAGAAGGCATAGTTTTCCCTGCTGGCTCTTTGGGCGTGGGACCAATCTCCAGCCATATGGCCATTTTTGTGCCTGGGGCGGCGCCAAGTGGGAAAGGGTGGTTTTGAGGCTGAAGGCAGCAGGAAAGCCTGCAGCCCCCAGGTGTGTGGGGCTACGCCAGCGGTTCCCAAAGAGCTTTAGAACAAGGCATAGTTTTCCCTGCTGGCTCTTTGGGCGTGGGACCAATCTCCAGAGATATGGCCATTTTTGTGCCTGGCGCGGCGCCAAGTGGGAAAGGGTGGTTTTGAGGCTGAAGGCAGCAGGAAAGCCTGCATCCCCCAGGTGTGTGGGGCTACGCAAGCGGTTCCCAAAGAGCTTTAGAAGAAGGCATAGTTTTCCCTGCTGGCTCTTTGGGCGTGGGACCAATCTCTAGACCTATGGCCACTTTTGTGCCTGGCGCGGTGCCAAGTGGGAAAGGGTGGTTTTGAGGCTGAAGGCAGCAGGAAAGCCTGCAGCCCCCAGGTGTGTGGGGCTACGCAAGCGGTTCCCAAAGAGCTTTAGAACAAGGCATAGTTTTCCCTGCTGGCTCTTTGGGCGTGGGACCAATCTCCAGAGATATGGCCATTTTTGTGCCTGGCGCGGCGGCAAGTGGGAAAGGGTGGTTTTGACGCTGAAGGCAGCAGGAAAGCCTGCAGCCCCCAGGTGTGTGGGGCTACGCAAGCGGTTCCCAAAGAGCTTTAGAAGAAGGCATAGTTTTCCCTGCTGGCTCTTTGGGCGTGGGACCAATCTCCAGAGATATGGCCATTTTTGTGCCTGGCGCGGCGCCAAGTGGGAAAGGGTGGTTTTGAGGCTGAAGGCAGCAGGAAAGCCTGCAGCCCCCAGGTGTGTGGGGCTACGCAAGCGGTTCCCAAAGAGCTTTAGAACAAGGCATAGTTTTCCCTGCTGGCTCTTTGGGCGTGGGACCAATCTCCAGAGATATGGCCATTTTTGTGCCTGGCGCGGCGCCAAGTGGGAAAGGGTGGTTTTGAGGCTGAAGGCAGCAGGAAAGCCTGCAGCCCCCAGGTGTGTGGGGCTATGCAAGCGGTTCCCAAAGAGCTTTAGAAGAAGGCATAGTTTTCCCTGCTGGCTCTTTGGGCGTGGGACCAATCTCCAGAGATATGGCCATTTTTGTGCCTGGCGCGGCGCCAAGTGGGAAAGGGTGGTTTTGAGGCTGAAGGCAGCAGGAAAGCCTGCAGCCCCCAGGTGTGTGGGGCTACGCAAGCGGTTCCCAAAGAGCTTTAGAAGAAGGCATAGTTTTCCCTGCTGGCTCTTTGGGCGTGGGACCAATCTCCAGACCTATGGCCACTTTTGTGCCTGGCGCGGTGCCAAGTGGGAAAGGGTGGTTTTGAGGCTGAAGGCAGCAGGAAAGCCTGCAGCCCCCAGGTGTGTGGGGCTACGCAAGCGGTTCCCAAAGAGCTTTAGAAGAAGGCATAGTTTTCCCTGCTGGCTCTTTGGGCGTGGGACCAATCTCCAGAGATATGGCCATTTTTGTGCCTGGCGCAGCGCCAAGTGGGAAAGGGTGGTTTTGAGGCTGAAGGCAGCAGGAAAGCCTGCAGCCCCCAGGTGGGTGGGGCTACGCAAGCGGTTCCCAAAGAGCTTTAGAAGAAGGCATAGTTTTCCCTGCTGGCTCTTTGGGCGTGGGACCAATCTCCAGAGATATGGCCATTTTTGTGCCTGGGGCGGCGCCAAGTGGGAAAGGGTGGTTTTGAGGCTGAAGGCAGCAGGAAAGCCTGCATCCCCCAGGTGTGTGGGGCTACGCAAGCGGTTCCCAAAGAGCTTTAGAACAAGGCATAGTTTTCCCTGCTGTCTCTTTGGGCGTGGGACCAATCTCCAGAGATATGGCCATTTTTGTGCCTGGCGCGGCGCCAAGTGGGAAAGGGTGGTTTTGAGGCTGAAGGCAGCAGGAAAGCCTGCAGCCCCCAGGTGTGTGGGGCTACGCAAGCGGTTCCCAAAGAGCTTTAGAACAAGGCATAGTTTTCCCTGCTGGCTCTTTGGGCGTGGGACCAATTTCCAGAGATATGGCCATTTTTGTGCCTGGCGCGGCGCCAAGTGGGAAAGGGTGGTTTTGAGGCTGAAGGCAGCAGGAAAGCCTGCAGCCCCCAGGTGTGTGGGGCTACGCAAGCGGTTCCCAAAGAGCTTTAGAACAAGGCATAGTTTTCCCTGCTGGCTCTTTGGGCGTGGGACCAATCTCCAGAGATATGGCCATTTTTGTGCCTGGCGCAGCGCTAAGTGGAAAAGGGTGGTTTTGAGGCTGAAGGCAGCAGGAAAGCCTGCAGCCCCCAGGTGTGTGGAGCTACGCAAGCGGTTCCCAAAGAGCTTTAGAACAAGGCGTAATTTTCCCTGCTGGCTCTTTGGGCATGGGACCAATCTCCAGAGATATGGCCATTTTTGTGCCTGGCGCGGTGCCAAGTGGGAAAGGGTGGTTTTGAGGCTGAAGGCAGCAGGAAAGCCTGCATCCCCCAGGTGTGTGGGGCTACGCAAGCAGTTCCCAAAGAGCTTTAGAAGAAGGCATAGTTTTCCGTGCTGGCTCTTTGGGCGTGGGACCAATCTCCAGAGATATGGCCATTTTTGTGCCTGGCGCGGCGCCAAGTGGGAAAGGGTGGTTTTGAGGCTGAAGGCAGCAGGAAAGCCTGCAGCCCCCAGGTGTGTGGGGCTACGCAAGCGGTTCCCAAAGAGCTTTAGAAGAAGGCATAGTTTTCCCTGCTGGCTCTTTGGGCGTGGGACCAGTCTCCAGAGATATGGCCATTTTTGTGCCTGGCGCGGCGCCAAGTGGGAAAGGGTGGTTTTGAGGCTGAAGGCAGCAGGAAAGCCTGCAGCCCCCAGGTGTGTGGGGCTACGCAAGCGGTTCCCAAAGAGCTTTAGAAGAAGGCATAGTTTTCCCTGCTGGCTCTTTGGGCGTGGGACCAATCTCCAGAGATATGGCCATTTTTGTGCCTGGGGCGGTGCCAAGTGGGAAAGGGTGGTTTTGAGGCTGAAGGCAGCAGGAAAGCCTGCAGCCCCCAGGTGTGTGGGGCTACGCAAGCGGTTCCCAAAGAGCTTTAGAACAAGGCATAGTTTTCCCTGCTGGCTCTTTGGGCGTGGGACCAATCTCCAGAGATATGGCCATTTTTGTGCCTGGCGCGGCGCCAAGTGGGAAAGGGTGGTTTTGAGGCTGAAGGCAGCAGGAAAGCCTGCAGCCCGCAGGTCTGTGGGGCTACGCAAGCGGTTCCCAAAGAGCTTTAGAAGAAGGCATAGTTTTCCCTGCTGGCTCTTTGGGCGTGGGACCAATCTCCAGACATATGGCCATTTTTGTGCCTGGCGCGGCGCCAAGTGGGAAAGGGTGGTTTTGAGGCTGAAGGCAGCAGGAAAGCCTGCAGCCCCCAGGTGTGTGGGGCTACGCAAGCGGTTCCCAAAGAGCTTTAGAACAAGGCATAGTTTTCCCTGCTGGCTCTTTGGGCGTGGGACCAATCTCCAGAGATATGGCCATTTTTGTGCCTGGCGCGGCGCCAAGTGGGAAAGGGTGGTTTTGAGGCTGAAGGCAGCAGGAAAGTCTGCAGCCCCCAGGTCTGTGGGGCTACGCAAGCGGTTCCCAAAGAGCTTTAGAAGAAGGCATAATTTTCCCTGCTGGCTCTTTGGGCGTGGGACCAATCTCCAGAGATATGGCCATTTTTGTGCCTGGTGCGGCGCCAAGTGGGACAGGGTGGTTTTGAGGCTGAAGGCAGCAGGAAAGCCTGCAGCCCCCAGGTGTGTGGAGCTACGCAAGCGATTCCCAAAGAGCTTTAGAACAAGGCGTAATTTTCCCTGCTGGCTCTTTGGGCATGGGACCAATCTCCAGAGATATGGCCATTTTTGTGCCTGGCGCAGTGCCAAGTGGGAAAGGGTGGTATTGAGGCTGAAGGCAGCAGGAAAGCCTGCATCCCCCAGGTGTGTGGGGCTACGCAAGCGGTTCCCAAAGAGCTTTAGAAGAAGGCATAGTTTTCCCTGCTGGCTCTTTGGGCGTGGGACCAATCTCCAGACCTATGGCCATTTTTGTGCCTGGCGCGGCGCCAAGTGGGAAAGGGTGGTTTTGAGGCTGAAGGCAGCAGGAAAGCCTGCAGCCCCCAGGTGTGTGGGGCTACGCAAGCGGTTCCCAAAGAGCTTTAGAAGAAGGCATAGTTTTCCCTGCTGGCTCTTTGGGCGTGGGACCAATCTCCAGAGATATGGCCATTTTTGTGCCTGGCGCGGCGCCAAGTGGGAAAGGGTGGTTTTGAGGCTGAAGGCAGCAGGAAAGCCTGCAGCCCCCAGGTGGGTGGGGCTACGCAAGCGGTTCCCAAAGAGCTTTAGAAGAAGGCATAGTTTTCCCTGCTGGCTCTTTGGGCGTGGGACCAGTCTCCAGAGATATGGCCATTTTTGTGCCTGGCGCGGCGCCAAGTGGGAAAGGGTGGTTTTGAGGCTGAAGGCAGCAGGAAAGCCTGCAGGCCCCAGGTGTGTGGGGCTACGCAAGCGGTTCCCAAAGAGCTTTAGAACAAGGCATAGTTTTCCCTGCTGACTCTTTGGGCGTGGGGCCAATCTCCAGCCATATGGCCATTTTTGTGCCTGGCGCGGTGCCAAGTGGGAAAGGGTGGTTTTGAGGCTGAAGGCAGCAGGAAAGCCTGCAGCCCCCAGGTGTGTGGAGCTACGCAAGCAGTTCCCAAAGAGCTTTAGAAGAAGGCATAGTTTTCCCTGCTGGCTCTTTGGGCGTGGGACCAATCTCCAGAGATATGGCCATTTTTGTGCCTGGCGCGGCGCCAAGTGGGAAAGGGTGGTTTTGAGGCTGAAGGCAGCAGGAAAGCCTGCATCCCCCAGGTGTGTGGGGCTACGCAAGCGGTTCCCAAAGAGCTTTAGAAGAAGGCATAATTTTCCCTGCTGGCTCTTTGGGCGTGGGACCAATCTCCAGAGATATGGCCATTTTTGTGCCTGGGGCGGTGCCAAGTGGGAAAGGGTGGTTTTGAGGCTGAAGGCAGCAGGAGAGCCTGCAGCCCCCAGGTGTGTGGGGCTACGCAAGTGGTTCCCAAAGAGCTTTAGAAGAAGGCATAGTTTTCCCTGCTGGCTCTTTGGGCGTGGGACCAATCTCCAGACCTATGGCCATTTTTGTGCCTGGTGCGGCGCCAAGTGGGAAAGGGTGGTTTTGAGGCTGAAGGCAGCAGGAAAGCCTGCAGCCCCCAGGTGTGTGGGGCTACGCAAGCGGTTCCCAAAGAGCTTTAGAAGAAGGCATAGTTTTCCCTGCTGGCTCTTTGGGCGTGGGACCAATCTCCAGAGATATGGCCAAGTTTTGTGCCTGGCGCGGCGCCAAGTGGGAAAGGGTGGTTTTGAGGCTGAAGGCAGCAGGAAAGCCTGCAGCCCCCAGGTGTGTGGGGCTACGCAAGCGGTTCCCAAAGAGCTTTAGAAGAAGGCATAGTTTTCCCTGCTGACTCTTTGGGCGTGGGGCCAATCCCCAGCCATATGGCCATTTTTGTGCCTGGCGCGGTGCCAAGTGGGAAAGGGTGGTTTTGAGGCTGAAGGCAGCAGGAAAGCCTGCAGCCCACAGGTGTGTGGAGCTACGCAAGCAGTTCCCAAAGAGCTTTAGAAGAAGGCATAGTTTTCCCTGCTGGCTCTTTGGGCGTGGGACCAATTTCCAGAGATATGGCCATTTTTGTGCCTGGCGCGGCGCCAAGTGGGAAAGGGTGGTTTTGAGGCTGAAGGCAGCAGGAAAGCCTGCAGGCCCCAGGTGTGTGGGGCTACGCAAGCGGTTCCCAAAGAGCTTTAGAAGAAGGCATAATTTTCCCTGCTGGCTCTTTGGGCGTGGGACCAATCTCCAGAGATATGGCCATTTTTGTGCCTGGCGCGGTGCCAAGTGGGAAAGGGTGGTTTTGAGGCTGAAGGCAGCAGGAGAGCCTGCAGCCCCCAGGTGTGTGGGGCTACGCAAGCGGTTCCCAAAGAGCTTTAGAAGAAGGCATAGTTTTCCCTGCTGGCTCTTTGGGCGTGGGACCAATCTCCAGACCTATGGCCATTTTTGTGCCTGGTGCGGCGCCAAGTGGGAAAGGGTGGTTTTGAGGCTGAAGGCAGCAGGAAAGCCTGCAGCCCCCAGGTCTGTGGGGCTACGCAAGCGGTTCCCAAAGAGCTTTAGAAGAAGGCATAGTTTTCCCTGCTGGCTCTTTGGGCGTGGGACCAATCTCCAGAGATATGGCCAAGTTTTGTGCCTGGCGCGGCGCCAAGTGGGAAAGGGTGGTTTTGAGGCTGAAGGCAGCAGGAAAGCCTGCAGCCCCCAGGTGTGTGGGGCTACGCAAGCGGTTCCCAAAGAGCTTTAGAAGAAGGCATAGTTTTCCCTGCTGGCTCTTTGGGCGTGGGACCAATCTCCAGAGATATGGCCATTTTTGTGCCTGGCGCGGCGCCAAGTGGGAAAGGGTGGTTTTGAGGCTGAAGGCAGCAGGAAAGCCTGCAGCCCCCAGGTGTGTGGGGCTACGCAAGCGGTTCCCAAAGAGCTTTAGAAGAAGGCATAGTTTTCCCTGCTGGCTCTTTGGGCGTGGGACCAGTCTCCAGAGATATGGCCATTTTTGTGCCTGGGGCGGCGCCAAGTGGGAAAGGGTGGTTTTGAGGCTGAAGGCAGCAGGAAAGCCTGCAGCCCCCAGGTGTGTGGGGCTACGCAAGCGGTTCCCAAAGAGCTTTAGAAGAAGGCATAGTTTTCCCTGCTGGCTCTTTGGGCGTGGGACCAATCTCCAGAGATATGGCCATTTTTGTGCCTGGGGCGGTGCCAAGTGGGAAAGGGTGGTTTTGAGGCTGAAGGCAGCAGGAAAGCCTGCAGCCCCCAGGTGTGTGGGGCTACGCAAGCGGTTCCCAAAGAGCTTTAGAACAAGGCATAGTTTTCCCTGCTGGCTCTTTGGGCGTGGGACCAATCTCCAGAGATATGGCCATTTTTGTGCCTGGCGCGGCGCCAAGTGGGAAAGGGTGGTTTTGAGGCTGAAGGCAGCAGGAAAGCCTGCAGCCCGCAGGTCTGTGGGGCTACGCAAGCGGTTCCCAAAGAGCTTTAGAAGAAGGCATAGTTTTCCCTGCTGGCTCTTTGGGCGTGGGACCAATCTCCAGACATATGGCCATTTTTGTGCCTGGCGCGGCGCCAAGTGGGAAAGGGTGGTTTTGAGGCTGAAGGCAGCAGGAAAGCCTGCAGCCCCCAGGTGTGTGGGGCTACGCAAGCGGTTCCCAAAGAGCTTTAGAAGAAGGCATAGTTTTCCCTGCTGGCTCTTTGGGCGTGGGACCAATCTCCAGAGATATGGCCATTTTTGTGCCTGGCGCGGCGCCAAGTGGGAAAGGGTGGTTTTGAGGCTGAAGGCAGCAGGAAAGCCTGCAGCCCCCAGGTCTGTGGGGCTACGCAAGCGGTTCCCAAAGAGCTTTAGAAGAAGGCATAATTTTCCCTGCTGGCTCTTTGGGCGTGGGACCAATCTCCAGAGATATGGCCATTTTTGTGCCTGGTGCGGCGCCAAGTGGGACAGGGTGGTTTTGAGGCTGAAGGCAGCAGGAAAGCCTGCAGCCCCCAGGTGTGTGGAGCTACGTAAGCGATTCCCAAAGAGCTTTAGAACAAGGCGTAATTTTCCCTGCTGGCTCTTTGGGCATGGGACCAATCTCCAGAGATATGGCCATTTTTGTGCCTGGCGCAGTGCCAAGTGGGAAAGGGTGGTATTGAGGCTGAAGGCAGCAGGAAAGCCTGCATCCCCCAGGTGTGTGGGGCTACGCAAGCGGTTCCCAAAGAGCTTTAGAAGAAGGCATAGTTTTCCCTGCTGGCTCTTTGGGCGTGGGACCAATCTCCAGACCTATGGCCATTTTTGTGCCTGGCGCGGCGCCAAGTGGGAAAGGGTGGTTTTGAGGCTGAAGGCAGCAGGAAAGCCTGCAGCCCCCAGGTGTGTGGGGCTACGCAAGCGGTTCCCAAAGAGCTTTAGAAGAAGGCATAGTTTTCCCTGCTGGCTCTTTGGGCGTGGGACCAATCTCCAGAGATATGGCCATTTTTGTGCCTGGCGCGGCGCCAAGTGGGAAAGGGTGTTTTTGAGGCTGAAGGCAGCAGGAAAGCCTGCAGCCCCCAGGTGGGTGGGGCTACGCAAGCGGTTCCCAAAGAGCTTTAGAAGAAGGCATAGTTTTCCCTGCTGGCTCTTTGGGCGTGGGACCAGTCTCCAGAGATATGGCCATTTTTGTGCCTGGCGCGGCGCCAAGTGGGAAAGGGTGGTTTTGAGGCTGAAGGCAGCAGGAAAGCCTGCAGGCCCCAGGTGTGTGGGGCTACGCAAGCGGTTCCCAAAGAGCTTTAGAACAAGGCATAGTTTTCCCTGCTGACTCTTTGGGCGTGGGGCCAATCTCCAGCCATATGGCCATTTTTGTGCCTGGCGCGGTGCCAAGTGGGAAAGGGTGGTTTTGAGGCTGAAGGCAGCAGGAAAGCCTGCAGCCCCCAGGTGTGTGGAGCTACGCAAGCAGTTCCCAAAGAGCTTTAGAAGAAGGCATAGTTTTCCCTGCTGGCTCTTTGGGCGTGGGACCAATTTCCAGAGATATGGCCATTTTTGTGCCTGGCGCGGCGCCAAGTGGGAAAGGGTGGTTTTGAGGCTGAAGGCAGCAGGAAAGCCTGCATCCCCCAGGTGTGTGGGGCTACGCAAGCGGTTCCCAAAGAGCTTTAGAAGAAGGCATAATTTTCCCTGCTGGCTCTTTGGGCGTGGGACCAATCTCCAGAGATATGGCCATTTTTGTGCCTGGGGCGGTGCCAAGTGGGAAAGGGTGGTTTTGAGGCTGAAGGCAGCAGGAGAGCCTGCAGCCCCCAGGTGTGTGGGGCTACGCAAGTGGTTCCCAAAGAGCTTTAGAAGAAGGCATAGTTTTCCCTGCTGGCTCTTTGGGCGTGGGACCAATCTCCAGACCTATGGCCATTTTTGTGCCTGGTGCGGCGCCAAGTGGGAAAGGGTGGTTTTGAGGCTGAAGGCAGCAGGAAAGCCTGCAGCCCCCAGGTGTGTGGGGCTACGCAAGCGGTTCCCAAAGAGCTTTAGAAGAAGGCATAGTTTTCCCTGCTGACTCTTTGGGCGTGGGGCCAATCCCCAGCCATATGGCCATTTTTGTGCCTGGCGCGGTGCCAAGTGGGAAAGGGTGGTTTTGAGGCTGAAGGCAGCAGGAAAGCCTGCAGCCCACAGGTGTGTGGAGCTACGCAAGCAGTTCCCAAAGAGCTTTAGAAGAAGGCATAGTTTTCCCTGCTGGCTCTTTGGGCGTGGGACCAATTTCCAGAGATATGGCCATTTTTGTGCCTGGCGCGGCGCCAAGTGGGAAAGGGTGGTTTTGAGGCTGAAGGCAGCAGGAAAGCCTGCAGGCCCCAGGTGTGTGGGGCTACGCAAGCGGTTCCCAAAGAGCTTTAGAAGAAGGCATAATTTTCCCTGCTGGCTCTTTGGGCGTGGGACCAATCTCCAGAGATATGGCCATTTTTGTGCCTGGCGCGGTGCCAAGTGGGAAAGGGTGGTTTTGAGGCTGAAGGCAGCAGGAGAGCCTGCAGCCCCCAGGTGTGTGGGGCTACGCAAGCGGTTCCCAAAGAGCTTTAGAAGAAGGCATAGTTTTCCCTGCTGGCTCTTTGGGCGTGGGACCAATCTCCAGACCTATGGCCATTTTTGTGCCTGGTGCGGCGCCAAGTGGGAAAGGGTGGTTTTGAGGCTGAAGGCAGCAGGAAAGCCTGCAGCCCCCAGGTGTGTGGGGCTACGCAAGCGGTTCCCAAAGAGCTTTAGAAGAAGGCATAGTTTTCCCTGCTGGCTCTTTGGGCGTGGGACCAATCTCCAGAGATATGGCCAAGTTTTGTGCCTGGCGCGGCGCCAAGTGGGAAAGGGTGGTTTTGAGGCTGAAGGCAGCAGGAAAGCCTGCAGCCCCCAGGTGTGTGGGGCTACGCAAGCGGTTCCCAAAGAGCTTTAGAAGAAGGCATAGTTTTCCCTGCTGGCTCTTTGGGCGTGGGGCCAATCTCCAGACATATGGCCATTTTTGTGCCTGGTGCGGCGCCAAGTGGGACAGGGTGGTTTTGAGGCTGAAGGCAGCAGGAAAGCCTGCAGCCCCCAGGTGTGTGGAGCTACGCAAGCGATTCCCAAAGAGCTTTAGAACAAGGCGTAATTTTCCCTGCTGGCTCTTTGGGCATGGGACCAATCTCCAGAGATATGGCCATTTTTGTGCCTGGCGCAGTGCCAAGTGGGAAAGGGTGGTATTGAGGCTGAAGGCAGCAGGAAAGCCTGCAGCCCCCAGGTGTGTGGGGCTACGCAAGCGGTTCCCAAAGAGCTTTAGAAGAAGGCATAGTTTTCCCTGCTGGCTCTTTGGGCGTGGGACCAATCTCCAGAGATATGGCCATTTTTGTGCCTGGCGCGGCGCCAAGTGGGAAAGGGTGGTTTTGAGGCTGAAGGCAGCAGGAAAGCCTGCAGCCCCCAGGTGGGTGGGGCTACGCAAGCGGTTCCCAAAGAGCTTTAGAAGAAGGCATAGTTTTCCCTGCTGGCTCTTTGGGCGTGGGACCAGTCTCCAGAGATATGGCCATTTTTGTGCCTGGCGCGGCGCCAAGTGGGAAAGGGTGGTTTTGAGGCTGAAGGCAGCAGGAAAGCCTGCATCCCCCAGGTGTGTGGGGCTACGCAAGCGGTTCCCAAAGAGCTTTAGAACAAGGCATAGTTTTCCCTGCTGACTCTTTGGGCGTGGGGCCAATCTCCAGCCATATGGCCATTTTTGTGCCTGGCGCGGTGCCAAGTGGGAAAGGGTGGTTTTGAGGCTGAAGGCAGCAGGAAAGCCTGCAGCCCCCAGGTGTGTGGAGCTACGCAAGCAGTTCCCAAAGAGCTTTAGAAGAAGGCATAGTTTTCCCTGCTGGCTCTTTGGGCGTGGGACCAATTTCCAGAGATATGGCCATTTTTGTGCCTGGCGCGGCGCCAAGTGGGAAAGGGTGGTTTTGAGGCTGAAGGCAGCAGGAAAGCCTGCATCCCCCAGGTGTGTGGGGCTACGCAAGCGGTTCCCAAAGAGCTTTAGAAGAAGGCATAATTTTCCCTGCTGGCTCTTTGGGCGTGGGACCAATCTCCAGAGATATGGCCATTTTTGTGCCTGGGGCGGTGCCAAGTGGGAAAGGGTGGTTTTGAGGCTGAAGGCAGCAGGAGAGCCTGCAGCCCCCAGGTGTGTGGGGCTACGCAAGTGGTTCCCAAAGAGCTTTAGAAGAAGGCATAGTTTTCCCTGCTGGCTCTTTGGGCGTGGGACCAATCTCCAGACCTATGGCCATTTTTGTGCCTGGTGCGGCGCCAAGTGGGAAAGGGTGGTTTTGAGGCTGAAGGCAGCAGGAAAGCCTGCAGCCCCCAGGTGTGTGGGGCTACGCAAGCGGTTCCCAAAGAGCTTTAGAAGAAGGCATAGTTTTCCCTGCTGGCTCTTTGGGCGTGGGACCAATCTCCAGAGATATGGCCAAGTTTTGTGCCTGGCGCGGCGCCAAGTGGGAAAGGGTGGTTTTGAGGCTGAAGGCAGCAGGAAAGCCTGCAGCCCCCAGGTGTGTGGGGCTACGCAAGCGGTTCCCAAAGAGCTTTAGAAGAAGGCATAGTTTTCCCTGCTGACTCTTTGGGCGTGGGGCCAATCCCCAGCCATATGGCCATTTTTGTGCCTGGCGCGGTGCCAAGTGGGAAAGGGTGGTTTTGAGGCTGAAGGCAGCAGGAAAGCCTGCAGCCCACAGGTGTGTGGAGCTACGCAAGCAGTTCCCAAAGAGCTTTAGAAGAAGGCATAGTTTTCCCTGCTGGCTCTTTGGGCGTGGGACCAATTTCCAGAGATATGGCCATTTTTGTGCCTGGCGCGGCGCCAAGTGGGAAAGGGTGGTTTTGAGGCTGAAGGCAGCAGGAAAGCCTGCAGGCCCCAGGTGTGTGGGGCTACGCAAGCGGTTCCCAAAGAGCTTTAGAAGAAGGCATAATTTTCCCTGCTGGCTCTTTGGGCGTGGGACCAATCTCCAGAGATATGGCCATTTTTGTGCCTGGCGCGGTGCCAAGTGGGAAAGGGTGGTTTTGAGGCTGAAGGCAGCAGGAGAGCCTGCAGCCCCCAGGTGTGTGGGGCTACGCAAGCGGTTCCCAAAGAGCTTTAGAAGAAGGCATAGTTTTCCCTGCTGGCTCTTTGGGCGTGGGACCAATCTCCAGACCTATGGCCATTTTTGTGCCTGGTGCGGCGCCAAGTGGGAAAGGGTGGTTTTGAGGCTGAAGGCAGCAGGAAAGCCTGCAGCCCCCAGGTGTGTGGGGCTACGCAAGCGGTTCCCAAAGAGCTTTAGAAGAAGGCATAGTTTTCCCTGCTGGCTCTTTGGGCGTGGGACCAATCTCCAGAGATATGGCCAAGTTTTGTGCCTGGCGCGGCGCCAAGTGGGAAAGGGTGGTTTTGAGGCTGAAGGCAGCAGGAAAGCCTGCAGCCCCCAGGTGTGTGGGGCTACGCAAGCGGTTCCCAAAGAGCTTTAGAAGAAGGCATAGTTTTCCCTGCTGGCTCTTTGGGCGTGGGGCCAATCTCCAGACATATGGCCATTTTTGTGCCTGGCGCGGCGCCAAGTGGGAAAGGGTGGATTTGAGGCTGAAGGCAGCAGGAAAGCCTGCAGCCCCCAGGTGTGTGGGGCTACGCAAGCGGTTCCCAAAGAGCTTTAGAAGAAGGCATAGTTTTCCCTGCTGGCTCTTTGGGCGTGGGACCAATCTCCAGCGATATGGCCATTTTTGTGCCTGGCGCGGCGCCAAGTGGGAAAGGGTGGTTTTGAGGCTGAAGGCAGCAGGAAAGCCTGCATCCCCCAGGTGTGTGGGGCTACGCAAGCGGTTCCCAAAGAGCTTTAGAAGAAGGCATAGTTTTCCCTGCTGGCTCTTTGGGCGTGGGACCAATCTCCAGAGATATGGCCACTTTTGTGCCTGGCGCGGCGCCAAGTGGGAAAGGGTGGTTTTGAGGCTGAAGGCAGCAGGAAAGCCTGCAGCCCCCAGGTGTGTGGGGCTACGCAAGCGGTTCCCAAAGAGCTTTAGAAGAAGGCATAGTTTTCCCTGCTGGCTCTTTGGGCGTGGGGCCAATCTCCAGACATATGGCCATTTTTGTGCCTGGCGCGGCGCCAAGTGGGAAAGGGTGGTTTTGAGGCTGAAGGCAGCAGGAAAGCCTGCAGCCCCCAGGTGTGTGGGGCTACGCAAGCGGTTCCCAAAGAGCTTTAGAAGAAGGCATAGTTTTCCCTGCTGGCTCTTTGGGCGTGGGACCAATCTCCAGCGATATGGCCATTTTTGTGCCTGGCGCGGCGCCAAGTGGGAAAGGGTGGTTTTGAGGCTGAAGGCAGCAGGAAAGCCTGCAGCCCCCAGGTGTGTCGGGCTACGCAAGCGGTTCCCAAAGAGCTTTAGAAGAAGGCATAATTTTCCCTGCTGGCTCTTTGGGTGTGGGACCAATCTCCAGACATATGGCCATTTTTGTGCCTGGCGCCACGCCAAGTGGGACAGGGTGGTTTTGAGGCTGAAGGCAGCAGGAAAGCCTACAGCCCCCAGGTGTGTGGAGCTACGCAAGCGATTCCCAAAGAGCTTTAGAACAAGGCGTAATTTTCCCTGCTGGCTCTTTGGGCATGGGACCAATCTCCAGAGATATGGCCATTTTTGTGCCTGGCGCAGTGCCAAGTGGGAAAGGGTGGTTTTGAGGCTGAAGGCAGCAGGAAAGCCTGCATCCCCCAGGTGTGTGGGGCTACGCAAGCGGTTCCCAAAGAGCTTTAGAAGAAGGCATAGTTTTCCCTGCTGGCTCTTTGGGCGTGGGACCAATCTCCAGACCTATGGCCATTTTTGTGCCTGGCGCGGCGCCAAGTGGGAAAGGGTGGTTTTGAGGCTGAAGGCAGCAGGAAAGCCTGCAGGCCCCGGGTGTGTAGTGCTACGCAAGCGGTTCCCAAAGAGCTTTAGAAGAAGGCATAGTTTTCCCTGCTGGCTCTTTGGGCGTGGGACCAATCTCCAGACATATGGCCATTTTTGTGCCTGGCGCGGCGCCAAGTGGGAAAGGGTGGTTTTGAGGCTGAAGGCAGCAGGAAAGCCTGCAGCCCCGAGGTGTGTGGGGCTACGCAAGCGGTTCCCAAAGAGCTTTAGAAGAAGGCATAGTTTTCCCTGCTGGCTCTTTGGGCGTGGGACCAATCTCCAGAGATATGGCCATTTTTGTGCCTGGCGCGGCGCCAAGTGGGAAAGGGTGGTTTTGAGGCTGAAGGCAGCAGGAAAGCCTGCAGCCCCCAGGTGTGTGGGGCTACGCAAGCGGTTCCCAAAGAGCTTTAGAAGAAGGCATAGTTTTCCCTGCTGGCTCTTTGGGCGTGGGACCAATCTCCAGAGATATGGCCAAGTTTTGTGCCTGGCGCGGCGCCAAGTGGGAAAGGGTGGTTTTGAGGCTGAAGGCAGCAGGAAAGCCTGCAGCCCCCAGGTGTGTGGGGCTACGCAAGCGGTTCCCAAAGAGCTTTAGAAGAAGGCATAGTTTTCCCTGCTGGCTCTTTGGGCGTGGGACCAATCTCCAGACATATGGCCATTTTTGTGCCTGGCGCGGCGCCAAGTGGGAAAGGGTGGTTTTGAGGCTGAAGGCAGCAGGAAAGCCTGCAGCCCCCAGGTGTGTGGGGCTACGCAAGCGGTTCCCAAAGAGCTTTAGAAGAAGGCATAGTTTTCCCTGCTGGCTCTTTGGGCGTGGGACCAATCTCCAGAGATATGGCCACTTTTGTGCCTGGCGCGGCGCCAAGTGGGAAAGGGTGGTTTTGAGGCTGAAGGCAGCAGGAAAGCCTGCAGCCCCCAGGTGTGTCGGGCTACGCAAGCGGTTCCCAAAGAGCTTTAGAAGAAGGCATAATTTTCCCTGCTGGCTCTTTGGGTGTGGGACCAATCTCCAGAGATATGGCCATTTTTGTGCCTGGCGCGGCGCCAAGTGGGACAGGGTGGTTTTGAGGCTGAAGGCAGCAGGAAAGCCTACAGCCCCCAGGTGTGTGGAGCTACGCAAGCGATTCCCAAAGAGCTTTAAAACAAGGCGTAATTTTCCCTGCTGGCTCTTTGGGCATGGGACCAATCTCCAGAGATATGGCCATTTTTGTGCCTGGCGCAGTGCCAAGTGGGAAAGGGTGGTTTTGAGGCTGAAGGCAGCAGGAAAGCCTGCATCCCCCAGGTGTGTGGGGCTACGCAAGCGGTTCCCAAAGAGCTTTAGAAGAAGGCATAGTTTTCCCTGCTGGCTCTTTGGGCGTGGGACCAATCTCCAGACCTATGGCCATTTTTGTGCCTGGCGCGGCGCCAAGTGGGAAAGGGTGGTTTTGAGGCTGAAGGCAGCAGGAAAGCCTGCAGGCCCCGGGTGTGTAGTGCTACGCAAGCGGTTCCCAAAGAGCTTTAGAAGAAGGCATAGTTTTCCCTGCTGGCTCTTTGGGCGTGGGACCAATCTCCAGACATATGGCCATTTTTGTGCCTGGCGCGATGCCAAGTGGGAAAGGGTGGTTTTGAGGCTGAAGGCAGCAGGAAAGCCTGCAGCCCCGAGGTGTGTGGGGCTACGCAAGCGGTTCCCAAAGAGCTTTAGAAGAAGGCATAGTTTTCCCTGCTGGCTCTTTGGGCGTGGGACCAATCTCCAGACCTATGGCCATTTTTGTGCCTGGCGCGGCGCCAAGTGGGAAAGGGTGGTTTTGAGGCTGAAGGCAGCAGGAAAGCCTGCATCCCCCAGGTGTGTGGGGCTACGCAAGCGGTTCCCAAAGAGCTTTAGAAGAAGGCATAGTTTTCCCTGCTGGCTCTTTGGGCGTGGGACCAATCTCCAGAGATATGGCCATTTTTGTGCCTGGCGCGGCGCCAAGTGGGAAAGGGTGGTTTTGAGGCTGAAGGCAGCAGGAAAGCCTGCAGGCCCCAGGTGTGTGGGGCTACGCAAGCGGTTCCCAAAGAGCTTTAGAAGAAGGCATAATTTTCCCTGCTGGCTCTTTGGGCGTGGGACCAATCTCCAGAGATATGGCCATTTTTGTGCCTGGGGCGGTGCCAAGTGGGAAAGGGTGGTTTTGAGGCTGAAGGCAGCAGGAAAGCCTGCAGCCGGCAGGTGTGTGGGGCTACGCAAGCGGTTCCCAAAGAGCTTTAGAAGAAGGCATAGTTTTCCCTGCTGGCTCTTTGGGCGTGGGACCAATCTCCAGAGATATGGCCAAGTTTTGTGCCTGGCGCGGCGCCAAGTGGGAAAGGGTGGTTTTGAGGCTGAAGGCAGCAGGAAAGCCTGCAGCCCCCAGGTGTGTGGGGCTACGCAAGCGGTTCCCAAAGAGCTTTAGAAGAAGGCATAGTTTTCCCTGCTGGCTCTTTGGGCGTGGGACCAATCTCCAGACATATGGCCATTTTTGTGCCTAGCGCGGCGCCAAGTGGGAAAGGGTGGATTTGAGGCTGAAGGCAGCAGGAAAGCCTGCAGCCCCCAGGTGGGTGGGGCTACGCAAGCGGTTCCCAAAGAGCTTTAGAAGAAGGCATAGTTTTCCCTGCTGGCTCTTTGGGCGTGGGACCAATCTCCAGCGATATGGCCATTTTTGTGCCTGGCGCGGCGCCAAGTGGGAAAGGGTGGTTTTGAGGCTGAAGGCAGCAGGAAAGCCTGCAGCCCCCAGGTGGGTGGGGCTACGCAAGCGGTTCCCAAAGAGCTTTAGAAGAAGGC
Organism: Larus michahellis; assembly: GCF_964199755.1. Lineage (NCBI taxonomy): Eukaryota > Metazoa > Chordata > Aves > Charadriiformes > Laridae > Larus > Larus michahellis. Next base: position 1,030,548 of record NW_027436376.1, on the reverse strand, counting down.
ATAGTTTTCCCTGCTGGCTCTTTGGGCGTGGGACCAATCTCCAGAGATATGGCCACTTTTGTGCCTGGCGCGGCGCCAAGTGGGAAAGGGTGGTTTTGAGGCTGAAGGCAGCAGGAAAGCCTGCAGCCCCCAGGTGTGTCGGGCTACGCAAGCGGTTCCCAAAGAGCTTTAGAAGAAGGCATAATTTTCCCTGCTGGCTCTTTGGGTGTGGGACCAATCTCCAGAGATATGGCCATTTTTGTGCCTGGCGCGGCGCCAAGTGGGACAGGGTGGTTTTGAGGCTGAAGGCAGCAGGAAAGCCTACAGCCCCCAGGTGTGTGGAGCTACGCAAGCGATTCCCAAAGAGCTTTAAAACAAGGCGTAATTTTCCCTGCTGGCTCTTTGGGCATGGGACCAATCTCCAGAGATATGGCCATTTTTGTGCCTGGCGCAGTGCCAAGTGGGAAAGGGTGGTTTTGAGGCTGAAGGCAGCAGGAAAGCCTGCATCCCCCAGGTGTGTGGGGCTACGCAAGCGGTTCCCAAAGAGCTTTAGAAGAAGGCATAGTTTTCCCTGCTGGCTCTTTGGGCGTGGGACCAATCTCCAGACCTATGGCCATTTTTGTGCCTGGCGCGGCGCCAAGTGGGAAAGGGTGGTTTTGAGGCTGAAGGCAGCAGGAAAGCCTGCAGGCCCCGGGTGTGTAGTGCTACGCAAGCGGTTCCCAAAGAGCTTTAGAAGAAGGCATAGTTTTCCCTGCTGGCTCTTTGGGCGTGGGACCAATCTCCAGACATATGGCCATTTTTGTGCCTGGCGCGATGCCAAGTGGGAAAGGGTGGTTTTGAGGCTGAAGGCAGCAGGAAAGCCTGCAGCCCCGAGGTGTGTGGGGCTACGCAAGCGGTTCCCAAAGAGCTTTAGAAGAAGGCATAGTTTTCCCTGCTGGCTCTTTGGGCGTGGGACCAATCTCCAGAAATATGGCCATTTTTGTGCCTGGCGCGGCGCCAAGTGGGAAAGGGTGGTTTTGAGGCTGAAGGCAGCAGGAAAGCCTGCAGCCCCCAGGTGGGTGGGGCTACGCAAGCGGTTCCCAAAGAGCTTTAGAAGAAGGCATAGTTTTCCCTGCTGGCTCTTTGGGCGTGGGACCAATCTCCAGAGATATGGCCATTTTTGTGCCTGGCGCGGCGCCAAGTGGGAAAGGGTGGTTTTGAGGCTGAAGGCAGCAGGAAAGCCTGCAGGCCCCAGGTGTGTGGGGCTACGCAAGCGGTTCCCAAAGAGCTTTAGAAGAAGGCATAATTTTCCCTGCTGGCTCTTTGGGCGTGGGACCAATCTCCAGAGATATGGCCATTTTTGTGCCTGGGGCGGTGCCAAGTGGGAAAGGGTGGTTTTGAGGCTGAAGGCAGCAGGAAAGCCTGCAGCCGGCAGGTGTGTGGGGCTACGCAAGCGGTTCCCAAAGAGCTTTAGAAGAAGGCATAGTTTTCCCTGCTGGCTCTTTGGGCGTGGGACCAATCTCCAGAGATATGGCCAAGTTTTGTGCCTGGCGCGGCGCCAAGTGGGAAAGGGTGGTTTTGAGGCTGAAGGCAGCAGGAAAGCCTGCAGCCCCCAGGTGTGTGGGGCTACGCAAGCGGTTCCCAAAGAGCTTTAGAAGAAGGCATAGTTTTCCCTGCTGGCTCTTTGGGCGTGGGACCAATCTCCAGACATATGGCCATTTTTGTGCCTGGCGCGGCGCCAAGTGGGAAAGGGTGGTTTTGAGGCTGAAGGCAGCAGGAAAGCCTGCAGCCCCCAGGTGTGTCGGGCTACGCAAGCGGTTCCCAAAGAGCTTTAGAAGAAGGCATAGTTTTCCCTGCTGGCTCTTTGGGTGTGGGACCAATCTCCAGAGATATGGCCATTTTTGTGCCTGGCGCGGCGCCAAGTGGGACAGGGTGGTTTTGAGGCTGAAGGCAGCAGGAAAGCCTACAGCCCCCAGGTGTGTGGAGCTACGCAAGCGATTCCCAAAGAGCTTTAAAACAAGGCGTAATTTTCCCTGCTGGCTCTTTGGGCATGGGACCAATCTCCAGAGATATGGCCATTTTTGTGCCTGGCGCAGTGCCAAGTGGGAAAGGGTGGTTTTGAGGCTGAAGGCAGCAGGAAAGCCTGCATCCCCCAGGTGTGTGGGGCTACGCAAGCGGTTCCCAAAGAGCTTTAGAAGAAGGCATAGTTTTCCCTGCTGGCTCTTTGGGCGTGGGACCAATCTCCAGACCTATGGCCATTTTTGTGCCTGGCGCGGCGCCAAGTGGGAAAGGGTGGTTTTGAGGCTGAAGGCAGCAGGAAAGCCTGCAGGCCCCGGGTGTGTAGTGCTACGCAAGCGGTTCCCAAAGAGCTTTAGAAGAAGGCATAGTTTTCCCTGCTGGCTCTTTGGGCGTGGGACCAATCTCCAGACATATGGCCATTTTTGTGCCTGGCGCGGCGCCAAGTGGGAAAGGGTGGTTTTGAGGCTGAAGGCAGCAGGAAAGCCTGCAGCCCCGAGGTGTGTGGGGCTACGCAAGCGGTTCCCAAAGAGCTTTAGAACAAGGCATAGTTTTCCCTGCTGGCTCTTTGGGCGTGGGACCAATCTCCAGAAATATGGCCATTTTTGTGCCTGGCGCGGCGCCAAGTGGGAAAGGGTGGTTTTGAGGCTGAAGGCAGCAGGAAAGCCTGCAGCCCCCAGGTGGGTGGGGCTACGCAAGCGGTTCCCAAAGAGCTTTAGAAGAAGGCATAGTTTTCCCTGCTGGCTCTTTGGGCGTGGGACCAATCTCCAGAGATATGGCCATTTTTGTGCCTGGCGCGGCGCCAAGTGGGAAAGGGTGGTTTTGAGGCTGAAGGCAGCAGGAAAGCCTGCAGGCCCCAGGTGTGTGGGGCTACGCAAGCGGTTCCCAAAGAGCTTTAGAAGAAGGCATAATTTTCCCTGCTGGCTCTTTGGGCGTGGGACCAATCTCCAGAGATATGGCCATTTTTGTGCCTGGGGCGGTGCCAAGTGGGAAAGGGTGGTTTTGAGGCTGAAGGCAGCAGGAAAGCCTGCAGCCCCCAGGTGTGTGGGGCTACGCAAGCGGTTCCCAAAGAGCTTTAGAAGAAGGCATAGTTTTCCCTGCTGGCTCTTTGGGCGTGGGACCAATCTCCAGAGATATGGCCAAGTTTTGTGCCTGGCGCGGCGCCAAGTGGGAAAGGGTGGTTTTGAGGCTGAAGGCAGCAGGAAAGCCTGCAGCCCCCAGGTGTGTGGGGCTACGCAAGCGGTTCCCAAAGAGCTTTAGAAGAAGGCATAGTTTTCCCTGCTGGCTCTTTGGGCGTGGGACCAATCTCCAGAGATATGGCCATTTTTGTGCCTAGCGCGGCGCCAAGTGGGAAAGGGTGGTTTTGAGGCTGAAGGCAGCAGGAAAGCCTGCAGCCCCCAGGTCTGTGGGGCTACGCAAGCGGTTCCCAAAGAGCTTTAGAAGAAGGCATAGTTTTCCCTGCTGGCTCTTTGGGCATGGGACCAATCTCCAGACCTATGGCCATTTTTGTGCCTGGCGCGGCGCCAAGTGGGAAATGGTGGTTTTGAGGCTGAAGGCAGCAGGAAAGCCTGCAGCCCCCAGGTGTGTGGGGCTACGCAAGCGGTTCCCAAAGAGCTTTAGAAGAAGGCATAGTTTTCCCTGCTGGCTCTTTGGGCGTGGGACCAATCTCCAGAGATATGGCCACTTTTGTGCCTGGCGCGGCGCCAAGTGGGAAAGGGTGGTTTTGAGGCTGAAGGCAGCAGGAAAGCCTGCAGCCCCCAGGTGTGTGGGGCTACGCAAGCGGTTCCCAAAGAGCTTTAGAACAAGGCATAGTTTTCCCTGCTGGCTCTTTGGGCGTGGGACCAATCTCCAGAGATATGGCCACTTTTGTGCCTGGCGCGGCGCCAAGTGGGAAAGGGTGGTTTTGAGGCTGAAGGCAGCAGGAAAGCCTGCAGCCCCCAGGTGTGTGGGGCTACGCAAGCGGTTCCCAAAGAGCTTTAGAAGAAGGCATAGTTTTCCCTGCTGGCTCTTTGGGCGTGGGACCAATCTCCAGAGATATGGCCACTTTTGTGCCTGGCGCGGCGCCAAGTGGGAAAGGGTGGTTTTGAGGCTGAAGGCAGCAGGAAAGCCTGCAGCCCCCAGGTGTGTGGGGCTACGCAAGCGGTTCCCAAAGAGCTTTAGAACAAGGCATAATTTTCCCTGCTGGCTCTTTGGGTGTGGGACCAATCTCCAGAGATATGGCCATTTTTGTGCCTGGCGCGGCGCCAAGTGGGACAGGGTGGTTTTGAGGCTGAAGGCAGCAGGAAAGCCTGCAGCCCCCAGGTGTGTGGGGCTACGCAAGCGGTTCCCAAAGAGCTTTAGAAGAAGGCATAGTTTTCCCTGCTGGCTCTTTGGGCGTGGGACCAATCTCCAGAGATATGGCCATTTTTGTGCCTGGCGCGGCGCCAAGTGGGAAAGGGTGGTTTTGAGGCTGAAGGCAGCAGGAAAGCCTGCAGCCCCCAGGTGTGTGGGGCTACGCAAGCGGTTCCCAAAGAGCTTTAGAACAAGGCATAGTTTTCCCTGCTGGCTCTTTGGGCGTGGGACCAATCTCCAGAGATATGGCCATTTTTGTGCCTGGCGCGGCGCCAAGTGGGACAGGGTGGTTTTGAGGCTGAAGGCAGCAGGAAAGCCTGCAGGCCCCAGGTGTGTGGGGCTACGCAAGCGGTTCCCAAAGAGCTTTAGAAGAAGGCATAGTTTTCCCTGCTGGCTCTTTGGGCATGGGACCAATCTCCAGAGATATGGCCATTTTTGTGCCTGGGGCGGTGCCAAGTGGGAAAGGGTGGTTTTGAGGCTGAAGGCAGCAGGAAAGCCTGCAGCCCCCAGGTGTGTGGGGCTACGCAAGCGGTTCCCAAAGAGCTTTAGAACAAGGCATAGTTTTCCCTGCTGGCTCTTTGGGCGTGGGACCAATTTCCAGACCTATGGCCATTTTTGTGCCTGGTGCGGCGCCAAGTGGGAAAGGGTGGTTTTGAGGCTGAAGGCAGCAGGAAAGCCTGCAGCCCCCAGGTGTGTGGGGCTACGCAAGCGGTTCCCAAAGAGCTTTAGAAGAAGGCATAGTTTTCCCTGCTGGCTCTTTGGGCGTGGGACCAATCTCCAGAGATATGGCCAAGTTTTGTGCCTGGCGCGACGCCAAGTGGGAAAGGGTGGTTTTGAGGCTGAAGGCAGCAGGAAAGCCTGCAGCCCCCAGGTGTGTGGGGCTACGCAAGCGGTTCCCAAAGAGCTTTAGAAGAAGGCATAGTTTTCCCTGCTGGCTCTTTGGGCGTGGGACCAATCTCCAGAGATATGGCCATTTTTGTGCCTGGCGCGGCGCCAAGTGGGAAAGGGTGGTTTTGAGGCTGAAGGCAGCAGGAAAGCCTGCAGCCCCCAGGTGTGTGGGGCTACGCAAGCGGTTCCCAAAGAGCTTTAGAAGAAGGCATAGTTTTCCCTGCTGGCTCTTTGGGCGTGGGACCAATCTCCAGAGATATGGCCATTTTTGTGCCTGGCGCGGCGCCAAGTGGGAAAGGGTGGATTTGAGGCTGAAGGCAGCAGCAAAGCCTGCAGCCCCCAGGTGTGTGGGGCTACGCAAGCGGTTCCCAAAGAGCTTTAGAAGAAGGCATAGTTTTCCCTGCTGGCTCTTTGGGCGTGGGACCAATCTCCAGAGATATGGCCATTTTTGTGCCTGGCGCGGCGCCAAGTGGGAAAGGGTGGTTTTGAGGCTGAAGGCAGCAGGAAAGCCTGCAGCCCCCAGGTGTGTGGGGCTACGCAAGCGGTTCCCAAAGAGCTTTAGAACAAGGCATAGTTTTCCCTGCTGGCTCTTTGGGCATGGGACCAATCTCCAGACCTATGGCCATTTTTGTGCCTGGCGCGGCGCCAAGTGGGAAAGGGTGGTTTTGAGGCTGAAGGCAGCAGGAAAGCCTGCAGCCCCCAGGTGTGTGGGGCTACGCAAGCGGTTCCCAAAGAGCTTTAGAAGAAGGCATAGTTTTCCCTCCTGGCTCTTTGGGCGTGGGACCAATCTCCAGAGATATGGCCACTTTTGTGCCTGGCGCGGCGCCAAGTGGGAAAGGGTGGTTTTGAGGCTGAAGGCAGCAGGAAAGCCTGCAGCCCCCAGGTGTGTGGGGCTACGCAAGCGGTTCCCAAAGAGCTTTAGAACAAGGCATAGTTTTCCCTGCTGGCTCTTTGGGCGTGGGACCAATCTCCAGAGATATGGCCACTTTTGTGCCTGGCGCGGCGCCAAGTGGGAAAGGGTGGTTTTGAGGCTGAAGGCAGCAGGAAAGCCTGCAGCCCCCAGGTGTGTGGGGCTACGCAAGCGGTTCCCAAAGAGCTTTAGAAGAAGGCATAGTTTTCCCTGCTGGCTCTTTGGGCGTGGGACCAATCTCCAGAGATATGGCCACTTTTGTGCCTGGCGCGGCGCCAAGTGGGAAAGGGTGGTTTTGAGGCTGAAGGCAGCAGGAAAGCCTGCAGCCCCCAGGTGTGTGGGGCTACGCAAGCGGTTCCCAAAGAGCTTTAGAACAAGGCATAATTTTCCCTGCTGGCTCTTTGGGTGTGGGACCAATCTCCAGAGATATGGCCATTTTTGTGCCTGGCGCGGCGCCAAGTGGGACAGGGTGGTTTTGAGGCTGAAGGCAGCAGGAAAGCCTACAGCCCCCAGGTGTGTGGAGCTACGCAAGCGATTCCCAAAGAGCTTTAGAACAAGGCGTAATTTTCCCTGCTGGCTCTTTGGGCATGGGACCAATCTCCAGAGATATGGCCATTTTTGTGCCTGGCGCAGTGCCAAGTGGGAAAGGGTGGTTTTGAGGCTGAAGGCAGCAGGAAAGCCTGCATCCCCCAGGTGTGTGGGGCTACGCAAGCGGTTCCCAAAGAGCTTTAGAAGAAGGCATAGTTTTCCCTGCTGGCTCTTTGGGCGTGGGACCAATCTCCAGACCTATGGCCATTTTTGTGCCTGGCGCGGCGCCAAGTGGGAAAGGGTGGTTTTGAGGCTGAAGGCAGCAGGAAAGCCTGCAGCCCCCAGGTGTGTAGGGCTACGCAAGCGGTTCCCAAAGAGCTTTAGAAGAAGGCATAGTTTTCCCTGCTGGCTCTTTGGGCGTGGGACCAATCTCCAGACATATGGCCATTTTTGTGCCTGGCGCGGTGCCAAGTGGGAAAGGGTGGTTTTGAGGCTGAAGGCAGCAGGAAAGCCTGCAGCCCCGAGGTGTGTGGGGCTACGCAAGCGGTTCCCAAAGAGCTTTAGAAGAAGGCATAGTTTTCCCTGCTGGCTCTTTGGGCGTGGGACCAATCTCCAGAAATATGGCCATTTTTGTGCCTGGCGCGGCGCCAAGTGGGAAAGGGTGGTTTTGAGGCTGAAGGCAGCAGGAAAGCCTGCAGCCCCCAGGTGGGTGGGGCTACGCAAGCGGTTCCCAAAGAGCTTTAGAAGAAGGCATAGTTTTCCCTGCTGGCTCTTTGGGCGTGGGACCAATCTCCAGAGATATGGCCATTTTTGTGCCTGGCGCGGCGCCAAGTGGGAAAGGGTGGTTTTGAGGCTGAAGGCAGCAGGAAAGCCTGCAGCCCCCAGGTGTGTGGGGCTACGCAAGCGGTTCCCAAAGAGCTTTAGAACAAGGCATAGTTTTCCCTGCTGGCTCTTTGGGCGTGGGACCAATCTCCAGACCTATGGCCACTTTTGTGCCTGGCGCGGTGCCAAGTGGGAAAGGGTGGTTTTGAGGCTGAAGGCAGCAGGAAAGCCTGCAGCCCCCAGGTGTGTGGAGCTACGCAAGCGGTTCCCAAAGAGCTTTAGAAGAAGGCATAGTTTTCCCTGCTGGCTCTTTGGGTGTGGGACCAATCTCCAGAGATATGGCCAAGTTTTGTGCCTGGCGCGGCGCCAAGTGGGAAAGGGTGGTTTTGAGGCTGAAGGCAGCAGGAAAGCCTGCAGCCCCCAGGTGTGTGGGGCTACGCAAGCGGTTCCCAAAGAGCTTTAGAACAAGGCATAGTTTTCCCTGCTGGCTCTTTGGGTGTGGGACCAATCTCCAGAGATATGGCCATTTTTGTGCCTGGCGCGGCGCCAAGTGGGAAAGGGTGGTTTTGAGGCTGAAGGCAGCAGGAAAGCCTGCAGCCCCCAGGTGTGTGGGGCTACGCAAGCGGTTCCCAAAGAGCTTTAGAAGAAGGCATAGTTTTCCCTGCTGGCTCTTTGGGCGTGGGACCAATCTCCAGAGATATGGCCATTTTTGTGCCTGGCGCGGCGCCAAGTGGGAAAGGGTGGTTTTGAGGCTGAAGGCAGCAGGAAAGCCTGTAGCCCCCAGGTGTGTGGGGCTACGGAAGCGGTTCCCAAAGAGCTTTAGAAGAAGGCATAATTTTCCCTGCTGGCTCTTTGGGCGTGGGACCAATCTCCAGAGATATGGCCATTTTTGTGCCTGGGGCGGCGCCAAGTGGGAAAGGGTGGTTTTGAGGCTGAAGGCAGCAGGAAAGCCTGCAGCCCCCAGGTGTGTGGGGCTACGCAAGCGGTTCCCAAAGAGCTTTAGAAGAAGGCATAGTTTTCCCTGCTGGCTCTTTGGGCGTGGGACCAATCTCCAGAAATATGGCCAATTTTGTGCCTGGCGCGGCGCCAAGTGGGAAAGGGTGGTTTTGAGGCTGAAGGCAGCAGGAAAGCCTGCAGCCCCCAGGTGTGTGGGGCTACGCAAGCGGTTCCCAAAGAGCTTTAGAAGAAGGCATAATTTTCCCTGCTGGCTCTTAGGGCGTGGGACCAATCTCCAGAGATTGGCCATTTTTGTGCCTGGCGCGGCGCCAAGTGGGAAAGGGTGGTTTTGAGGCTGAAGGCAGCAGGAAAGCCTGCAGCCCCCAGGTGTGTGGGGCTACGCAAGCGGTTCCCAAAGAGCTTTAGAACAAGGCATAGTTTTCCCTGCTGGCTCTTTGGGCGTGGGACCAATCTCCAGCCATATGGCCATTTTTGTTCCTGGCGCGGTGCCAAGTGGGAAAGGGTGGTTTTGAGGCTGAAGGCAGCAGGAAAGCCTGCAGCCCCCAGGTGTGTGGAGCTACGCAAGCGGTTCCCAAAGAGCTTTAGAAGAAGGCATAGTTTTCCCTGCTGGCTCTTTGGGCGTGGGACCAATTTCCAGAGATATGGCCATTTTTGTTCCTGGTGCGGCGCCAAGTGGGAAAGGGTGGTTTTGAGGCTGAAGGCAGCAGGAAAGCCTGCAGCCCCCAGGTGTGTGGGGCTACGCAAGCGGTTCCCAAAGAGCTTTAGAAGAAGGCATAGTTTTCCCTGCTGGCTCTTTGGGCGTGGGACCAATCTCCAGAGATATGGCCATTTTTGTGCCTGGCGCGGCGCCAAGTGGGAAAGGGTGGTTTTGAGGCTGAAGGCAGCAGGAAAGCCTGCAGCCCCCAGGTCTGTGGGGCTACGCAAGCGGTTCCCAAAGAGCTTTAGAACAAGGCATAGTTTTCCCTGCTGGCTCTTTGGGCGTGGGACCAATCTCCAGACCTATGGCCACTTTTGTGCCTGGCGCGCTGCCAAGTGGGAAAGGGTGGTTTTGAGGCTGAAGGCAGCAGGAAAGCCTGCAGCCCCCAGGTGTGTGGAGCTACGCAAGCGGTTCCCAAAGAGCTTTAGAAGAAGGCATAGTTTTCCCTGCTGGCTCTTTGGGTGTGGGACCAATCTCCAGAGATATGGCCAAGTTTTGTGCCTGGCGCGGCGCCAAGTGGGAAAGGGTGGTTTTGAGGCTGAAGGCAGCAGGAAAGCCTGCAGCCGGCAGGTGTGTGGGGCTACGCAAGCGGTTCCCAAAGAGCTTTAGAAGAAGGCATAGTTTTCCCTGCTGGCTCTTTGGGCGTGGGACCAATCTCCAGAGATATGGCCATTTTTGTGCCTGGCGCGGCGCCAAGTGGGAAAGGGTGGTTTTGAGGCTGAAGGCAGCAGGAAAGCCTGCAGCCCCCAGGTGTGTGGGGCTACGCAAGCGGTTCCCAAAGAGCTTTAGAACAAGGCATAGTTTTCCCTGCTGGCTCTTTGGGCGTGGGACCAATCTCCAGAGATATGGCCATTTTTGTGCCTGGCGCGGCGCCAAGTGGGAAAGGGTGGTTTTGAGGCTGAAGGCAGCAGGAAAGCCTGCAGCCCCCAGGTGTGTGGGGCTACGCAAGCGGTTCCCAAAGAGCTTTAGAACAAGGCATAGTTTTCCCTGCTGGCTCTTTGGGTGTGGGACCAATCTCCAGACCTATGGCCATTTTTGTGCCTGGCGCGGCGCCAAGTGGGAAAGGGTGGTTTTGAGGCTGAAGGCAGCAGGAAAGCCTGCAGCCCCCAGGTGTGTGGGGCTACGTAAGCGGTTCCCAAAGAGCTTTAGAAGAAGGCATAGTTTTCCCTGCTGGCTCTTTGGGTGTGGGACCAATCTCCAGACCTATGGCCATTTTTGTGCCTGGCGCGGCGCCAAGTGGGAAAGGGTGGTTTTGAGGCTGAAGGCAGCAGGAAAGCCTGCATCCCCCAGGTGTGTGGGGCTACGCAAGCGGTTCCCAAAGAGCTTTAGAAGAAGGCATAGTTTTCCCTGCTGGCTCTTTGGGCGTGGGACCAATCTCCAGAGATATGGCCATTTTTGTGCCTGGCGCGGCGCCAAGTGGGAAAGGGTGGTTTTGAGGCTGAAGGCAGCAGGAAAGCCTGTAGCCCCCAGGTGTGTGGGGCTACGGAAGCGGTTCCCAAAGAGCTTTAGAAGAAGGCATAATTTTCCCTGCTGGCTCTTTGGGCGTGGGACCAATCTCCAGAGATATGGCCATTTTTGTGCCTGGGGCGGTGCCAAGTGGGAAAGGGTGGTTTTGAGGCTGAAGGCAGCAGGAAAGCCTGCAGCCCCCAGGTGTGTGGGGCTACGCAAGCGGTTCCCAAAGAGCTTTAGAAGAAGGCATAGTTTTCCCTGCTGGCTCTTTGGGCGTGGGACCAATCTCCAGAGATATGGCCATTTTTGTGCCTGGCGTGGCGCCAAGAGGGAAAGGGTGGTTTTGAGGCTGAAGGCAGCAGGAAAGCCTGCAGCCCGCAGGTGTGTGGGGCTACGCAAGCGGTTCCCAAAGAGCTTTAGAAGAAGGCATCATTTTCCCTGCTGGCTCTTTGGGCGTGGGACCAATCTCCAGAGATATGGCCATTTTTGTGCCTGGGGCGGCGCCAAGTGGGAAAGGGTGGTTTTGAGGCTGAAGGCAGCAGCAAAGCCTGCAGGCCCCAGGTCTCTGGTGCTACGCAAGCGGTTCCCAAAGAGCTTTAGAAGAAGGCATAATTTTCCCTGCTGGCTCTTTGGGCGTGGGACCAATCTCCAGAGATATGGCCATTTTTGTGCCTGGCGCGGCGCCAAGTGGGAAAGGGTGGTTTTGAGGCTGAAGGCAGCAGGAAAGCCTGCAGCCCCCAGGTGTGTGGGGCTACGCAAGCGGTTCCCAAAGAGCTTTAGAAGAAGGCATAGTTTTCCCTGCTGGCTCTTTGGGCGTGGGACCAATCTCCAGACCTATGGCCATTTTTGTGCCTGGCGCGGCGCCATGTGGGAAAGGGTGGTTTTGAGGCTGAAGGCAGCAGGAAAGCCTGCAGCCCCCAGGTCTGTGGGGTTACGCAAGCGGTTCCCAAAGAGCTTTAGAAGAAGGCATAGTTTTCCCTGCTGGCTCTTTGGGCGTGGGACCAATCTCCAGAGATATGGCCATTTTTGTGCCTGGCGCGGCGCCAAGTGGGAAAGGGTGGTTTTGAGGCTGAAGGCAGCAGGAAAGCCTGCAGCCCCCAGGTGTGTGGGGCTACGCAAGCGGTTCCCAAAGAGCTTTAGAAGAAGGCATAGTTTTCCCTGCTGGCTCTTTGGGCGTGGGACCAATCTCCAGAGATATGGCCACTTTTGTGCCTGGCGCGGCGCCAAGTGGGAAAGGGTGGTTTTGAGGCTGAAGGCAGCAGGAAAGCCTGCAGCCCCCAGGTGTGTGGGGCTACGCAAGCGGTTCCCAAAGAGCTTTAGAACAAGGCATAGTTTTCCCTGCTGGCTCTTTGGGCGTGGGACCAATCTCCAGCCATATGGCCATTTTTGTGCCTGGCGCGGTGCCAAGTGGGAAAGGGTGGTTTTGAGGCTGAAGGCAGCAGGAAAGCCTGCAGCCCCCAGGTGTGTGGAGCTACGCAAGCGGTTCCCAAAGAGCTTTAGAAGAAGGCATAGTTTTCCCTGCTGGCTCTTTGGGCGTGGGACCAATCTCCAGAGATATGGCCATTTTTGTGCCTGGTGCGGCGCCAAGTGGGAAAGGGTGGTTTTGAGGCTGAAGGCAGCAGGAAAGCCTGCAGCCCCCAGGTGTGTGGGGCTACGCAAGCGGTTCCCAAAGAGCTTTAGAACAAGGCATAGTTTTCCCTGCTGGCTCTTTGTGCGTGGGACCAATCTCCAGAGATATGGCCATTTTTGTGCCTGGCGCGGCGCCAAGTGGGAAAGGGTGGTTTTGAGGCTGAAGGCAGCAGGAAAGCCTGCAGCCCCCAGGTGTGTGGAGCTACGCAAGCGGTTCCCAAAGAGCTTTAGAAGAAGGCATAGTTTTCCCTGCTGGCTCTTTGGGCGTGGGACCAATCTCCAGAGATATGGCCATTTTTGTGCCTGGGGCGGCGCCAAGAGGGAAAGGGTGGTTTTGAGGCTGAAGGCAGCAGGAAAGCCTGCAGCCCCCAGGTGTGTGGGGCTACGCAAGCGGTTCCCAAAGAGCTTTAGAAGAAGGCATAGTTTTCCCTGCTGGCTCTTTGGGCTTGGGACCAATCTCCAGACCTATGGCCACTTTTGTGCCTGGCGCGGTGCCAAGTGGGAAAGGGTGGTTTTGAGGCTGAAGGCAGCAGGAAAGCCTGCAGCCGGCAGGTGTGTGGGGCTACGCAAGCGGTTCCCAAAGAGCTTTAGAAGAAGGCATAGTTTTCCCTGCTGTCTCTTTGGGCGTGGGACCAATCTCCAGAGATATGGCCATTTTTGTGCCTGGCGCGGCGCCAAGTGGGAAAGGGTGGTTTTGAGGCTGAAGGCAGCAGGAAAGCGTGCAGCCCCCAGGTGTGTGGGGCTACGCAAGCACTTCCCAGAGAGCTTTAGAACAAGGCATAATTTTCCCTGCTGGCTCTTTGGGCGTGGGACCAATCTCCAGAGATATGGCCATTTTTGTGCCTGGCGCGGCGCCAAGTGGGAAAGGGTGGTTTTGAGGCTGAAGGCAGCAGGAAAGCCTGCAGCCCCCAGGTGTGTGGGGCTACGCAAGCGGTTCCCAAAGAGCTTTAGAAGAAGGCATAGTTTTCCCTGCTGTCTCTTTGGGCGTGGGACCAATCTCCAGAGATATGGCCATTTTTGTGCCTGGCGCGGCGCCAAGTGGGAAAGGGTGGTTTTGAGGCTGAAGGCAGCAGGAAAGCCTGCAGCCCCCAGGTGTGTGGGGCTACGCAAGCGGTTCCCAAAGAGCTTTAGAAGAAGGCATAGTTTTCCCTGCTGGCTCTTTGGGCGTGGGACCAATCTCCAGAGATATGGCCATTTTTGTGCCTGGCGCGGCGCCAAGTGGGAAAGGGTGGTTTTGAGGCTGAAGGCAGCAGGAAAGCCTGCAGCCCCCAGGTGTGTGGGGCTACGCAAGCGGTTCCCAAAGAGCTTTAGAAGAAGGCATAGTTTTCCCTGCTGGCTCTTTGGGCGTGGGACCAATCTCCAGAGATATGGCCATTTTTGTGCCTGGCGCGGCGCCAAGTGGGAAAGGGTGGTTTTGAGGCTGAAGGCAGCAGGAAAGCCTGCAGCCCCCAGGTGTGTGGGGCTACGCAAGCGGTTCCCAAAGAGCTTTAGAAGAAGGCATAATTTTCCCTGCTGTCTCTTTGGGCGTGGGACCAATCTCCAGAGATATGGCCATTTTTGTGCCTGGTGCGGTGCCAAGTGGGAAAGGGTGGTTTTGAGGCTGAAGGCAGCAGGAAAGCCTGCAGCCCCCAGGTGTGTGGGGCTACGCAAGCGGTTCCCAAAGAGCTTTAGAAGAAGGCATAGTTTTCCCTGCTGGCTCTTTGGGTGTGGGACCAATCTCCAGAGATATGGCCATTTTTGTGCCTGGCGCGGCGCCAAGTGGGAAAGGGTGGTTTTGAGGCTGAAGGCAGCAGGAAAGCCTGCAGCCCCCAGGTGTGTGGGGCTACGCAAGCGGTTCCCAAAGAGCTTTAGAAGAAGGCATAGTTTTCCCTGCTGGCTCTTTGGGCGTGGGACCAATCTCCAGAGATATGGGCATTTTTGTGCCTAGCGCGGCGCCAAGTGGGAAAGGGTGGTTTTGAGGCTGAAGGCAGCAGGAAAGCCTGCAGCCCCCAGGTGTGTGGGGCTACGGAAGCGGTTCCCAAAGCGCTTTAGAAGAAGGCATAGTTTTCCCTGCTGGCTCTTTGGGAGTGGGACCAATCTCCAGAGATATGGCCATTTTTGTGCCTGGGGCGGCGCCAAGTGGGAAAGGGTGGTTTTGAGGCTGAAGGCAGCAGGAAAGCCTGCAGCCCGCAGGTGTGTGGGGCTACGCAAGCGGTTCCCAAAGAGCTTTAGAACAAGGCATAGTTTTCCCTGCTGGCTCTTTGGGCGTGGGACCAATCTCCAGAGATATGGCCACTTTTGTGCCTGGCGCGGCGCCAAGTGGGAAAGGGTGGTTTTGAGGCTGAAGGCAGCAGGAAAGCCTGCAGCCCCCAGGTGTGTGGGGCTACGCAAGCGGTTCCCAAAGAGCTTTAGAAGAAGGCATAATTTTCCCTGCTGGCTCTTTGGGCGTGGGACCAATCTCCAGACCTATGGCCACTTTTGTGCCTGGCGCGGCGCCAAGTGGGAAAGGGTGGTTTTGAGGCTGAAGGCAGCAGGAAAGCCTGCAGCCCCCAGGTGTGTGGGGCTACGCAAGCGGTTCCCAAAGAGCTTTAGAAGAAGGCATAGTTTTCCCTGCTGGCTCTTTGGGCGTGGGACCAATCTCCAGAGATATGGCCATTTTTGTGCCTGGCGCGGCGCCAAGTGGGAAAGGGTGGTTTTGAGGCTGAAGGCAGCAGGAAAGCCTGTAGCCCCCAGGTGTGTGGGGCTACGGAAGCGGTTCCCAAAGAGCTTTAGAAGAAGGCATAATTTTCCCTGCTGGCTCTTTGGGCGTGGGACCAATCTCCAGAGATATGGCCATTTTTGTGCCTGGCGCGGTGCCAAGTGGGAAAGGGTGGTTTTGAGGCCGAAGGCAGCAGGAAAGCCTGCAGCCCCCAGGTGTGTGGGGCTACGCAAGCGGTTCCCAAAGAGCTTTAGAAGAAGGCATAGTTTTCCCTGCTGGCTCTTTGGGCGTGGGACCAATCTCCAGAGATATGGCCATTTTTGTGCCTGGCGCGGCGCCAAGTGGGAAAGGGTGGTTTTGAGGCTGAAGGCAGCAGGAAAGCCTGCAGCCCGCAGGTGTGTGGGGCTACGCAAGCGGTTCCCAAAGAGCTTTAGAAGAAGGCATAGTTTTCCCTGCTGGCTCTTTGGGCGTGGGACCAATCTCCAGAGATATGGCCATTTTTGTGCCTGGGGCGGTGCCAAGTGGGAAAGGGTGGTTTTGAGGCTGAAGGCAGCAGGAAAGCCTGCAGCCCCCAGGTGTGTGGGGCTACGCAAGCGGTTCCCAAAGAGCTTTAGAAGAAGGCATAGTTTTCCCTGCTGGCTCTTTGGGCGTGGGACCAATCTCCAGAGATATGGCCATTTTTGTGCCTGGCGCGGCGCCAAGAGGGAAAGGGTGGTTTTGAGGCTGAAGGCAGAAGGAAAGCCTGCAGCCCGCAGGTGTGTGGGGCTACGCAAGCGGTTCCCAAAGAGCTTTAGAAGAAGGCATCATTTTCCCTGCTGGCTCTTTGGGCGTGGGACCAATCTCCAGATATGGCCATTTTTGTGCCTGGCGCGGCGCCAAGTGGGAAAGGGTGGTTTTGAGGCTGAAGGCAGCAGGAAAGCCTGCAGGCCCCAGGTCTCTGGTGCTACGCAAGCGGTTCCCAAAGAGCTTTAGAAGAAGGCATAGTTTTCCCTGCTGGCTCTTTGGGCGTGGGACCAATCTCCAGAGATATGGCCATTTTTGTGCCTGGCGCGGCGCCAAGTGGGAAAGGGTGGTTTTGAGGCTGAAGGCAGCAGGAAAGCCTGCATCCCCCAGGTGGGTGGGGCTACGCAAGCGGTTCCCAAAGAGCTTTAGAAGAAGGCATAGTTTTCCCTGCTGGCTCTTTGGGCGTGGGACCAATCTCCAGACCTATGGCCATTTTTGTGCCTGGCGCGGCGCCAAGTGGGAAAGGGTGGTTTTGAGGCTGAAGGCAGCAGGAAAGCCTGCAGCCCCCAGGTGTGTGGGGCTACGCAAGCGGTTCCCAAAGAGCTTTAGAAGAAGGCATAGTTTTCCCTGCTGGCTCTTTGGGCGTGGGACCAATCTCCAGAGATATGGCCATTTTTGTGCCTGGCGCGGCGCCAAGTGGGAAAGGGTGGTTTTGAGGCTGAAGGCAGCAGGAAAGCCTGCAGCCCCCAGGTGTGTGGGGCTACGCAAGCGGTTCCCAAAGAGCTTTAGAACAAGGCATAGTTTTCCCTGCTGGCTCTTTGGGTGTGGGACCAATCTCCAGACCTATGGCCATTTTTGTGCCTGGCGCGGCGCCAAGTGGGAAAGGGTGGTTTTGAGGCTGAAGGCAGCAGGAAAGCCTGCAGCCCCCAGGTGTGTGGGGCTACGCAAGCGGTTCCCAAAGAGCTTTAGGAGAAGGCATAGTTTTCCCTGCTGGCTCTTTGGGCGTGGGACCAATCTCCAGAGATATGGCCATTTTTGTGCCTGGTGCGGCGCCAAGTGGGAAAGGGTGGTTTTGAGGCTGAAGGCAGCAGGAAAGCCTGCAGCCCCCAGGTGTGTGGGGCTACGCAAGCGGTTCCCAAAGAGCTTTAGAAGAAGGCATAATTTTCCCTGCTGGCTCTTTGGGCGTGGGACCAATCTCCAGAGATATGGCCATTTTTGTGCCTGGGGCGGTGCCAAGTGGGAAAGGGTGGTTTTGAGGCTGAAGGCAGCAGGAAAGCCTGCAGCCCCCAGGTGTGTGGGGCTACGCAAGCGGTTCCCAAAGAGCTTTAGAAGAAGGCATAGTTTTCCCTGCTGGCTCTTTGGGCGTGGGACCAATCTCCAGAGATATGGCCATTTTTGTGCCTGGCGCGGCGCCAAGTGGGAAAGGGTGGTTTTGAGGCTGAAGGCAGCAGGAAAGCCTGCAGCCCCCAGGTGTGTGGGGCTACGCAAGCGGTTCCCAAAGAGCTTTAGAAGAAGGCATAGTTTTCCCTGCTGGCTCTTTGGGCGTGGGACCAATCTCCAGAGATATGGCCATTTTTGTGCCTGGCGCGGCGCCAAGTGGGAAAGGGTGGTTTTGAGGCTGAAGGCAGCAGGAAAGCCTGCAGCCCGCAGGTGTGTGGGGCTACGCAAGCGGTTCCCAAAGCGCTTTAGAAGAAGGCATAGTTTTCCCTGCTGGCTCTTTGGGCGTGGGACCAATCTCCAGAGATATGGCCATTTTTGTGCCTGGCGCGGCGCCAAGTGGGAAAGGGTGGTTTTGAGGCTGAAGGCAGCAGGAAAGCCTGCAGCCCCCAGGTGGGTGGGGCTACGCAAGCGGTTCCCAAAGAGCTTTAGAACAAGGCATAGTTTTCCCTGCTGGCTCTTTGGGCGTGGGACCAATCTCCAGAGATATGGCCACTTTTGTGCCTGGCGCGGCGCCAAGTGGGAAAGGGTGGTTTTGAGGCTGAAGGCAGCAGGAAAGCCTGCAGCCCCCAGGTCTGTGGGGCTACGCAAGCGGTTCCCAAAGAGATTTAGAAGAAGGCATAGTTTTCCCTGCTGGCTCTTTGGGTGTGGGACCAATCTCCAGAGATATGGCCTTTTTTGTGCCTGGGGCGGCGCCAAGTGGGAAAGGGTGGTTTTGAGGCTGAAGGCAGCAGGAAAGCGTGCAGCCCCCAGGTGTGTGGGGCTACGCAAGCGGTTCCCAAAGAGCTTTAGAACAAGGCATAGTTTTCCCTGCTGGCTCTTTGGGCGTGGGACCAATCTCCAGAGATATGGCCATTTTTGTGCCTGGCGCGGCGCCAAGTGGGAAAGGGTGGTTTTGAGGCTGAAGGCAGCAGGAAAGCCTGCAGCCCCCAGGTGTGTGGGGCTACGCAAGCGGTTCCCAAAGAGCTTTAGAAGAAGGCATAGTTTTCCCTGCTGGCTCTTTGGGCGTGGGACCAATCTCCAGAGATATGGCCATTTTTGTGCCTGGCGCGGCGCCAAGTGGGAAAGGGTGGTTTTGAGGCTGAAGGCAGCAGGAAAGCGTGCAGCCCCCAGGTGTGTGGAGCTACGCAAGCGATTCCCAAAGAGCTTTAGAAGAAGGCATAGTTTTCCCTGCTGGCTCTTTGGGCATGGGACCAATCTCCAGAGATATGGCCATTTTTGTGCCTGGCGCGGCGCCAAGTGGGAAAGGGTGGTTTTGAGGCTGAAGGCAGCAGGAAAGCCTGCAGCCCCCAGGTGTGTGGGGCTACGCAAGCGGTTCCCAAAGAGCTTTAGAAGAAGGCATAGTTTTCCCTGCTGGCTCTTTGGGCGTGGTACCAATCTCCAGAGATATGGCCATTTTTGTGCCTGGCGCGGCGCCAAGTGGGAAAGGGTGGTTTTGAGGCTGAAGGCAGCAGCAAAGCCTGCAGGCCCCAGGTCTCTGGTGCTACGCAAGCGGTTCCCAAAGAGCTTTAGAAGAAGGCATAGTTTTCCCTGCTGGCTCTTTGGGCGTGGGACCAATCTCCAGAGATATGGCCATTTTTGTGCCTGGCGCGGCGCCAAGTGGGAAAGGGTGGTTTTGAGGCTGAAGGCAGCAGGAAAGCCTGCAGCCCCCAGGTCTGTGGGGCTACGCAAGCGGTTCCCAAAGAGCTTTAGAAGAAGGCATAGTTTTCCCTGCTGGCTCTTTGGGCGTGGGACCAATCTCCAGAGATATGGCCATTTTTGTGCCTGGCGCGGCGCCAAGTGGGAAAGGGTGGTTTTGAGGCTGAAGGCAGCAGGAAAGCGTGCAGCCCCCAGGTGTGTGGGGCTACGCAAGCGGTTCCCAAAGAGCTTTAGAAGAAGGCATAGTTTTCCCTGCTGGCTCTTTGGGTGTGGGACCAATCTCCAGACCTATGGCCATTTTTGTGCCTGGCGCGGCGCCAAGTGGGAAAGGGTGGTTTTGAGGCTGAAGGCAGCAGGAAAGCCTGCAGCCCCCAGGTGTGTGGGGCTACGCAAGCGGTTCCCAAAGAGCTTTAGAAGAAGGCATAGTTTTCCCTGCTGGCTCTTTGGGCGTGGGACCAATCTCCAGAGATATGGCCATTTTTGTGCCTGGCGCGGCGCCAAGTGGGAAAGGGTGGTTTTGAGGCTGAAGGCAGCAGGAAAGCCTGCAGCCCCCAGGTGTGTGGGGCTACGCAAGCGGTTCCCAAAGAGCTTTAGAAGAAGGCATAATTTTCCCTGCTGGCTCTTTGGGCGTGGGACCAATCTCCAGAGATATGGCCATTTTTGTGCCTGGGGCGGTGCCAAGTGGGAAAGGGTGGTTTTGAGGCTGAAGGCAGCAGGAAAGCCTGCAGCCCCCAGGTGTGTGGGGCTACGCAAGCGGTTCCCAAAGAGCTTTAGAACAAGGCATAGTTTTCCCTGCTGGCTCTTTGGGCGTGGGACCAATCTCCAGAGATATGGCCATTTTTGTGCCTGGCGCGGCGCCAAGTGGGAAAGGGTGGTTTTGAGGCTGAAGGCAGCAGGAAAGCCTGCAGCCCCCAGGTGTGTGGGGCTACGCAAGCGGTTCCCAAAGAGCTTTAGAAGAAGGCATAGTTTTCCCTGCTGGCTCTTTGGGCGTGGGACCAATCTCCAGAGATATGGCCATTTTTGTGCCTGGCGCGGCGCCAAGTGGGAAAGGGTGGTTTTGAGGCTGAAGGCAGCAGGAAAGCCTGCAGCCCCCAGGTGTGTGGGGCTACGGAAGCGGTTCCCAAAGCGCTTTAGAAGAAGGCATAGTATTCCCTGCTGGCTCTTTAGGAGTGGGACCAATCTCCAGAGATATGGCCATTTTTGTGCCTGGCGCGGCGCCAAGTGGGAAAGGGTGGTTTTGAGGCTGAAGGCAGCAGGAAAGCCTGCAGCCCCCAGGTGTGTGGGGCTACGCAAGCGGTTCCCAAAGAGCTTTAGAACAAGGCATAGTTTTCCCTGCTGGCTCTTTGGGCGTGGGACCAATCTCCAGAGATATGGCCACTTTTGTGCCTGGCGCGGCGCCAAGTGGGAAAGGGTGGTTTTGAGGCTGAAGGCAGCAGGAAAGCCTGCAGCCCCCAGGTCTGTGGGGCTACGCAAGCGGTTCCCAAAGAGATTTAGAAGAAGGCATAGTTTTCCCTGCTGGCTCTTTGGGTGTGGGACCAATCTCCAGAGATATGGCCATTTTTGTGCCTGGTGCGGCGCCAAGTGGGAAAGGGTGGTTTTGAGGCTGAAGGCAGCAGGAAAGCCTGCAGCCCCCAGGTGTGTGGAGCTACGCAAGCGATTCCCAAAGAGCTTTAGAACAAGGCGTAATTTTCCCTGCTGGCTCTTTGGGAGTGGGACCAATCTCCAGAGATATGGCCATTTTTGTGCCTGGGGCGGTGCCAAGTGGGAAAGGGTGGTTTTGAGGCTGAAGGCAGCAGGAAAGCCTGCAGCCCCCAGGTGTGTGGGGCTACGCAAGCGGTTCCCAAAGAGCTTTAGAACAAGGCATAGTTTTCCCTGCTGGCTCTTTGGGCGTGGGACCAATCTCCAGAGATATGGCCATTTTTGTGCCTAGCGCGGCGCCAAGTGGGAAAGGGTGGTTTTGAGGCTGAAGGCAGCAGGAAAGCCTGCAGCCCCCAGGTGTGTGGGGCTACGCAAGCGGTTCCCAAAGAGCTTTAGAAGAAGGCATAGTTTTCCCTGCTGGCTCTTTGGGCGTGGGACCAATCTCCAGAGATATGGCCATTTTTGTGCCTGGCGCGGCGCCAAGTGGGAAAGGGTGGTTTTGAGGCTGAAGGCAGCAGGAAAGCGTGCAGCCCCCAGGTGTGTGGAGCTACGCAAGCGATTCCCAAAGAGCTTTAGAACAAGGCGTAATTTTCCCTGCTGGCTCTTTGGGCATGGGACCAATCTCCAGAGATATGGCCATTTTTGTGCCTGGCGCGGTGCCAAGTGGGAAAGGGTGGTTTTGAGGCTGAAGGCAGCAGGAAAGCCTGCAGCCCCCAGGTGTGTGGGGCTACGCAAGCGGTTCCCAAAGAGCTTTAGAACAAGGCATAGTTTTCCCTGCTGGCTCTTTGGGCGTGGGACCAATCTCCAGAGATATGGCCATTTTTGTGCCTGGCGCGGCGCCAAGTGGGAAAGGGTGGTTTTGAGGCTGAAGGCAGCAGGAAAGCCTGCAGCCCCCAGGTGTGTGGGGCTACGCAAGCGGTTCCCAAAGAGCTTTAGAAGAAGGCATAGTTTTCCCTGCTGGCTCTTTGGGCGTGGGACCAATCTCCAGAGATATGGCCATTTTTGTGCCTGGCGCGGCGCCAAGTGGGAAAGGGTGGTTTTGAGGCTGAAGGCAGCAGGAAAGCGTGCAGCCCCCAGGTGTGTGGAGCTACGCAAGCGATTCCCAAAGAGCTTTAGAACAAGGCGTAATTTTCCCTGCTGGCTCTTTGGGCATGGGACCAATCTCCAGAGATATGGCCATTTTTGTGCCTGGCGCGGTGCCAAGTGGGAAAGGGTGGTTTTGAGGCTGAAGGCAGCAGGAAAGCCTGCAGCCCCCAGGTGTGTGGGGCTACGCAAGCGGTTCCCAAAGAGCTTTAGAACAAGGCATAGTTTTCCCTGCTGGCTCTTTGGGCGTGGGACCAATCTCCAGAGATATGGCCATTTTTGTGCCTGGCGCGGCGCCAAGTGGGAAAGGGTGGTTTTGAGGCTGAAGGCAGCAGGAAAGCCTGCATCCCCCAGGTGTGTGGGGCTACGCAAGCGGTTCCCAAAGAGCTTTAGAAGAAGGCATAGTTTTCCCTGCTGGCTCTTTGGGCGTGGGACCAATCTCCAGAGATATGGCCATTTTTGTGCCTGGCGCGGCGCCAAGTGGGAAAGGGTGGTTTTGAGGCTGAAGGCAGCAGGAAAGCCTGCAGCCCCCAGGTGTGTGGGGCTACGCAAGCGGTTCCCAAAGAGCTTTAGAAGAAGGCATAGTTTTCCCTGCTGGCTCTTTGGGCGTGGGACCAATCTCCAGAGATATGGCCATTTTTGTGCCTGGCGCGGCGCCAAGTGGGAAAGGGTGGTTTTGAGGCTGAAGGCAGCAGGAAAGCGTGCAGCCCCCAGGTGTGTGGAGCTACGCAAGCGATTCCCAAAGAGCTTTAGAACAAGGCGTAATTTTCCCTGCTGGCTCTTTGGGCATGGGACCAATCTCCAGAGATATGGCCATTTTTGTGCCTGGCGCGGTGCCAAGTGGGAAAGGGTGGTTTTGAGGCTGAAGGCAGCAGGAAAGCCTGCAGCCCCCAGGTGTGTGGGGCTACGCAAGCGGTTCCCAAAGAGCTTTAGAACAAGGCATAGTTTTCCCTGCTGGCTCTTTGGGCGTGGGACCAATCTCCAGAGATATGGCCATTTTTGTGCCTGGCGCGGCGCCAAGTGGGAAAGGGTGGTTTTGAGGCTGAAGGCAGCAGGAAAGCCTGCAGCCCCCAGGTGTGTGGGGCTACGCAAGCGGTTCCCAAAGAGCTTTAGAAGAAGGCATAGTTTTCCCTGCTGGCTCTTTGGGCGTGGGACCAATCTCCAGAGATATGGCCATTTTTGTGCCTGGCGCGGCGCCAAGTGGGAAAGGGTGGTTTTGAGGCTGAAGGCAGCAGGAAAGCCTGCAGCCCCCAGGTGTGTGGGGCTATGCAAGCGGTTCCCAAAGAGCTTTAGAAGAAGGCATAGTTTTCCCTGCTGGCTCTTTGGGCGTGGGACCAATCTCCAGAGATATGGCCATTTTTGTGCCTGGCGCGGCGCCAAGTGGGAAAGGGTGGTTTTGAGGCTGAAGGCAGCAGGAAAGCCTGCAGCCCCCAGGTGTGTGGGGCTACGGAAGCGGTTCCCAAAGAGCTTTAGAAGAAGGCATAGTTTTCCCTGCTGGCTCTTTGGGCGTGGGACCAATCTCCAGAGATATGGCCAAGTTTTGTGCCTGGCGCGGCGCCAAGTGGGAAAGGGTGGTTTTGAGGCTGAAGGCAGCAGGAAAGCCTGCAGCCCCCAGGTGTGTGGGGCTACGCAAGCGGTTCCCAAAGAGCTTTAGAAGAAGGCATAGTTTTCCCTGCTGGCTCTTTGGGCGTGGGACCAATCTCCAGAGATATGGCCATTTTTGTGCCTGGCGCGGCGCCAAGTGGGAAAGGGTGGTTTTGAGGCTGAAGGCAGCAGGAAAGCCTGCAGCCCCCAGGTGTGTGGGGCTACGCAAGCGGTTCCCAAAGAGCTTTAGAAGAAGGCATAGTTTTCCCTGCTGGCTCTTTGGGCGTGGGACCAATCTCCAGAGATATGGCCATTTTTGTGCCTGGCGCGGCGCCAAGAGGGAAAGGGTGGTTTTGAGGCTGAAGGCAGCAGGAAAGCCTGCAGCCCCCAGGTGTGTGGGGCTACGCAAGCGGTTCCCAAAGAGCTTTAGAAGAAGGCATAGTTTTCCCTGCTGGCTCTTTGGGCGTGGGACCAATCTCCAGAGATATGGCCATTTTTGTGCCTGGCGCGGCACCAAGTGGGAAAGGGTGGTTTTGAGGCTGAAGGCAGCAGGAAAGCCTGCAGCCCCCAGGTGTGTGGGGCTACGGAAGCGGTTCCCAAAGCGCTTTAGAAGAAGGCATAGTTTTCCCTGCTGGCTCTTTGGGAGTGGGACCAATCTCCAGAGATATGGCCATTTTTGTGCCTGGCGCGGCGCCAAGTGGGAAAGGGTGGTTTTGAGGCTGAAGGCAGCAGGAAAGCCTGCAGCCCCCAGGTGTGTGGGGCTACGCAAGCGGTTCCCAAAGAGCTTTAGAAGAAGGCATAGTTTTCCCTGCTGGCTCTTTGGGCGTGGGACCAATCTCCAGAGATATGGCCATTTTTGTGCCTGGCGCGGCGCCAAGTGGGAAAGGGTGGTTTTGAGGCTGAAGGCAGCAGGAAAGCCTGCAGCCCCCAGGTGTGTGGGGCTACGCAAGCGGTTCCCAAAGAGCTTTAGAAGAAGGCATAATTTTCCCTGCTGGCTCTTTGGGCGTGGGACCAATCTCCAGAGATATGGCCATTTTTGTGCCTGGCGCGGTGCCAAGTGGGAAAGGATGGTTTTGAGGCTGAAGGCAGCAGGAAAGCCTGCAGCCCCCAGGTGTGTGGGGCTACGCAAGCGGTTCCCAAAGAGCTTTAGAAGAAGGCATAGTTTTCCCTGCTGGCTCTTTGGGCGTGGGACCAATCTCCAGAGATATGGCCAAGTTTTGTGCCTGGCGCGACGCCAAGTGGGAAAGGGTGGTTTTGAGGCTGAAGGCAGCAGGAAAGCCTGCAGCCCCCAGGTGTGTGGGGCTACGCAAGCGGTTCCCAAAGAGCTTTAGAAGAAGGCATAATTTTCCCTGCTGGCTCTTTGGGCGTGGGACCAATCTCCAGAGATATGGCCATTTTTGTGCCTGGCGCGGCGCCAAGTGGGAAAGGGTGGTTTTGAGGCTGAAGGCAGCAGCAAAGCCTGCAGCCCCCAGGTCTGTGGGGCTACGCAAGCGGTTCCCAAAGAGCTTTAGAAGAAGGCATAGTTTTCCCTGCTGGCTCTTTGGGCGTGGGACCAATCTCCAGAGATATGGCCATTTTTATGCCTGGCGCGGCGCCAAGTGGGAAAGGGTGGTTTTGAGGCTGAAGGCAGCAGGAAAGCCTGCAGCCCCCAGGTGTGTGGGGCTACGCAAGCGGTTCCCAAAGAGCTTTAGAAGAAGGCATAGTTTTCCCTGCTGGCTCTTTGGGCGTGGGACCAATCTCCAGAGATATGGCCATTTTTGTGCCTGGCGCGGCGCCAAGTGGGAAAGGGTGGTTTTGAGGCTGAAGGCAGCAGGAAAGCCTGCAGCCCCCAGGTGTGTGGGGCTACGCAAGCGGTTCCCAAAGAGCTTTAGAACAAGGCATAGATTTCCCTGCTGGCTCTTTGGGCGTGGGACCAATCTCCAGACCTATGGCCACTTTTGTGCCTGGCGCGGCGCCAAGTGGGAAAGGGTGGTTTTGAGGCTGAAGGCAGCAGGAAAGCCTGCAGCCCCCAGGTGTGTGGGGCTACGGAAGCGGTTCCCAAAGAGCTTTAGAAGAAGGCATAATTTTCCCTGCTGGCTCTTTGGGCGTGGGACCAATCTCCAGACCTATGGCCACTTTTGTGCCTGGCGCGGCGCCAAGTGGGAAAGGGTGGTTTTGAGGCTGAAGGCAGCAGGAAAGCCTGCAGCCCCCAGGTGTGTGGGGCTACGCAAGCGGTTCCCAAAGAGCTTTAGAAGAAGGCATAGTTTTCCCTGCTGGCTCTTTGGGCGTGGGACCAATCTCCAGAGATATGGCCATTTTTGTGCCTGGCGCGGCGCCAAGTGGGAAAGGGTGGTTTTGAGGCTGAAGGCAGCAGGAAAGCCTGCAGCCCGCAGGTGTGTGGGGCTACGCAAGCGGTTCCCAAAGAGCTTTAGAAGAAGGCATAGTTTTCCCTGCTGGCTCTTTGGGCGTGGGACCAATCTCCAGAGATATGGCCATTTTTGTGCCTGGCGCGGCGCCAAGTGGGAAAGGGTGGTTTTGAGGCTGAAGGCAGCAGGAAAGCCTGCATCCCCCAGGTGTGTGGGGCTACGCAAGCGGTTCCCAAAGAGCTTTAGAAGAAGGCATAGTTTTCCCTGCTGGCTCTTTGGGCGTGGGACCAATCTCCAGAGATATGGCCATTTTTGTGCCTGGCGCGGCGCCAAGTGGGAAAGGGTGGTTTTGAGGCTGAAGGCAGCAGGAAAGCCTGCAGCCCCCAGGTGTGTGGGGCTACGCAAGCGGTTCCCAAAGAGCTTTAGAAGAAGGCATAGTTTTCCCTGCTGGCTCTTTGGGCGTGGGACCAATCTCCAGACCTATGGCCACTTTTGTGCCTGGCGCGGCGCCAAGTGGGAAAGGGTGGTTTTGAGGCTGAAGGCAGCAGGAAAGCCTGCAGCCCCCAGGTGTGTGGGGCTACGGAAGCGGTTCCCAAAGAGCTTTAGAAGAAGGCATAATTTTCCCTGCTGGCTCTTTGGGCGTGGGACCAATCTCCAGACCTATGGCCACTTTTGTGCCTGGCGCGGCGCCAAGTGGGAAAGGGTGGTTTTGAGGCTGAAGGCAGCAGGAAAGCCTGCAGCCCCCAGGTGTGTGGAGCTACGCAAGCGGTTCCCAAAGAGCTTTAGAACAAGTCGTAATTTTCCCTGCTGGCTCTTTGGGCATGGGACCAATCTCCAGAGATATGGCCATTTTTGTGCCTGGCGCGGTGCCAAGTGGGAAAGGGTGGTTTTGAGGCTGAAGGCAGCAGGAAAGCCTGCAGCCCCCAGGTGTGTGGGGCTACGCAAGCGGTTCCCAAAGAGCTTTAGAACAAGGCATAGTTTTCCCTGCTGGCTCTTTGGGCGTGGGACCAATCTCCAGAGATATGGCCAAGTTTTGTGCCTGGCGCGACGCCAAGTGGGAAAGGGTGGTTTTGAGGCTGAAGGCAGCAGGAAAGCCTGCAGCCCCCAGGTGTGTGGGGCTACGCAAGCGGTTCCCAAAGAGCTTTAGAAGAAGGCATAATTTTCCCTGCTGGCTCTTTGGGCGTGGGACCAATCTCCAGAGATATGGCCATTTTTGTGCCTGGCGCGGCGCCAAGTGGGAAAGGGTGGTTTTGAGGCTGAAGGCAGCAGCAAAGCCTGCAGCCCCCAGGTCTGTGGGGCTACGCAAGCGGTTCCCAAAGAGCTTTAGAAGAAGGCATAGTTTTCCCTGCTGGCTCTTTGGGCGTGGGACCAATCTCCAGAGATATGGCCATTTTTATGCCTGGCGCGGCGCCAAGTGGGAAAGGGTGGTTTTGAGGCTGAAGGCAGCAGGAAAGCCTGCAGCCCCCAGGTGTGTGGGGCTACGCAAGCGGTTCCCAAAGAGCTTTAGAAGAAGGCATAGTTTTCCCTGCTGGCTCTTTGGGCGTGGGACCAATCTCCAGAGATATGGCCATTTTTGTGCCTGGCGCGGCGCCAAGTGGGAAAGGGTGGTTTTGAGGCTGAAGGCAGCAGGAAAGCCTGCAGCCCCCAGGTGTGTGGGGCTACGCAAGCGGTTCCCAAAGAGCTTTAGAACAAGGCATAGATTTCCCTGCTGGCTCTTTGGGCGTGGGACCAATCTCCAGACCTATGGCCACTTTTGTGCCTGGCGCGGCGCCAAGTGGGAAAGGGTGGTTTTGAGGCTGAAGGCAGCAGGAAAGCCTGCAGCCCCCAGGTGTGTGGGGCTACGGAAGCGGTTCCCAAAGAGCTTTAGAAGAAGGCATAATTTTCCCTGCTGGCTCTTTGGGCGTGGGACCAATCTCCAGACCTATGGCCACTTTTGTGCCTGGCGCGGCGCCAAGTGGGAAAGGGTGGTTTTGAGGCTGAAGGCAGCAGGAAAGCCTGCAGCCCCCAGGTGTGTGGGGCTACGCAAGCGGTTCCCAAAGAGCTTTAGAAGAAGGCATAGTTTTCCCTGCTGGCTCTTTGGGCGTGGGACCAATCTCCAGAGATATGGCCATTTTTGTGCCTGGCGCGGCGCCAAGTGGGAAAGGGTGGTTTTGAGGCTGAAGGCAGCAGGAAAGCGTGCAGCCCCCAGGTGTGTGGGGCCACGCAAGCGGTTCCCAAAGAGCTTTAGAAGAAGGCATAGTTTTCCCTGCTGGCTCTTTGGGCGTGGGACCAATCTCCAGAGATATGGCCATTTTTGTGCCTGGCACGGCGCCAAGTGGGAAAGGGTGGTTTTGAGGCTGAAGGCAGCAGGAAAGCCTGCAGCCCCCAGGTGTGTGGGGCTACGCAAGCGGTTCCCAAAGAGCTTTAGAAGAAGGCATAGTTTTCCCTGCTGGCTCTTTGGGCGTGGGACCAATCTCCAGAGATATGGCCATTTTTGTGCCTGGCGCGGCGCCAAGTGGGAAAGGGTGGTTTTGAGGCTGAAGGCAGCAGGAAAGCCTGCAGCCCCCAGGTGTGTGGGGCTACGCAAGCGGTTCCCAAAGAGCTTTAGAAGAAGGCATAGTTTTCCCTGCTGGCTCTTTGGGCGTGGGACCAATCTCCAGACCTATGGCCACTTTTGTGCCTGGCGCGGCGCCAAGTGGGAAAGGGTGGTTTTGAGGCTGAAGGCAGCAGGAAAGCCTGCAGCCCCCAGGTGTGTGGGGCTACGGAAGCGGTTCCCAAAGAGCTTTAGAAGAAGGCATAGTTTTCCCTGCTGGCTCTTTGGGCGTGGGACCAATCTCCAGACCTATGGCCACTTTTGTGCCTGGCGCGGCGCCAAGTGGGAAAGGGTGGTTTTGAGGCTGAAGGCAGCAGGAAAGCCTGCAGCCCCCAGGTGTGTGGAGCTACGCAAGCGGTTCCCAAAGAGCTTTAGAACAAGTCGTAATTTTCCCTGCTGGCTCTTTGGGCATGGGACCAATCTCCAGAGATATGGCCATTTTTGTGCCTGGCGCGGTGCCAAGTGGGAAAGGGTGGTTTTGAGGCTGAAGGCAGCAGGAAAGCCTGCAGCCCCCAGGTGTGTGGGGCTACGCAAGCGGTTCCCAAAGAGCTTTAGAACAAGGCATAGTTTTCCCTGCTGGCTCTTTGGGCGTGGGACCAATCTCCAGAGATATGGCCATTTTTGTGCCTGGCGCGGTGCCAAGTGGGAAAGGGTGGTTTTGAGGCTGAAGGCAGCAGGAAAGCCTGCAGCCCGCAGGTGTGTGGGGCTACGCAAGCGGTTCCCAAAGAGCTTTAGAAGAAGGCATAGTTTTCCCTGCTGGCTCTTTGGGCGTGGGACCAATCTCCAGAGATATGGCCATTTTTGTGCCTGGCGCGGCGCCAAGTGGGAAAGGGTGGTTTTGAGGCTGAAGGCAGCAGGAAAGCCTGCAGCCCCCAGGTGTGTGGGGCTATGCAAGTGGTTCCCAAAGAGCTTTAGAACAAGGCATAGTTTTCCCTGCTGGCTCTTTGGGCGTGGGACCAATCTCCAGAGATATGGCCATTTTTGTGCCTGGCGCGGCGCCAAGTGGGAAAGGGTGGTTTTGAGGCTGAAGGCAGCAGGAAAGCCTGCAGCCCCCAGGTGTGTGGGGCTATGCAAGCGGTTCCCAAAGAGCTTTAGAAGAAGGCATAGTTTTCCCTGCTGGCTCTTTGGGCGTGGGACCAATCTCCAGAGATATGGCCATTTTTGTGCCTGGCGCGGCGCCAAGTGGGAAAGGGTGGTTTTGAGGCTGAAGGCAGCAGGAAAGCGTGCAGCCCGCAGGTGTGTGGGGCTACGCAAGCGGTTCCCAAAGAGCTTTAGAACAAGGCATAGTTTTCCCTGCTGGCTCTTTGGGCGTGGGACCAATCTCCAGAGATATGGCCAAGTTTTGTGCCTGGCGCGGCGCCAAGTGGGAAAGGGTGGTTTTGAGGCTGAAGGCAGCAGGAAAGCCTGCAGCCCCCAGGTGTGTGGGGCTACGCAAGCGGTTCCCAAAGAGCTTTAGAAGAAGGCATAGTTTTCCCTGCTGGCTCTTTGGGCGTGGGACCAATCTCTAGACATATGGCCATTTTTGTGCCTGGCGCGGCGCCAAGTGGGAAAGGGTGGTTTTGAGGCTGAAGGCAGCAGCAAAGCCTGCATCCCCCAGGTGTGTGGGGCTACGCAAGCGGTTCCCAAAGAGCTTTAGAAGAAGGCATAGTTTTCCCTGCTGGCTCTTTGGGCGTGGGACCAATCTCCAGAGATATGGCCATTTTTGTGCCTGGCGCGGCGCCAAGTGGGAAAGGGTGGTTTTGAGGCTGAAGGCAGCAGGAAAGCCTGCAGCCCCCAGGTGTGTGGGGCTACGCAAGCGGTTCCCAAAGAGCTTTAGAACAAGGCATAGTTTTCCCTGCTGGCTCTTTGGGTGTGGGACCAATCTCCAGACCTATGGCCACTTTTGTGCCTGGCGCGGCGCCAAGTGGGAAAGGGTGGTTTTGAGGCTGAAGGCAGCAGGAAAGCCTGCAGCCCCCAGGTCTGTGGGGCTACGCAAGCGGTTCCCAAAGAGCTTTAGAAGAAGGCATAGTTTTCCCTGCTGGCTCTTTGGGCGTGGGACCAATCTCCAGAGATATGGCCATTTTTGTGCCTGGCGCGGTGCCAAGTGGGAAAGGGTGGTTTTGAGGCTGAAGGCAGCAGGAAAGCCTGCATCCCCCAGGTGTGTGGGGATACGCAAGCGGTTCCCAAAGAGCTTTAGAAGAAGGCATAGTTTTCCCTGCTGGCTCTTTGGGTGTGGGACCAATCTCCAGAGATATGGCCATTTTTGTGCCTGGCGCGGCGCCAAGTGGGAAAGGGTGGTTTTGAGGCTGAAGGCAGCAGGAAAGCCTGCAGCCCCCAGGTGTGTGGGGCTATGCAAGCGGTTCCCAAAGAGCTTTAGAAGAAGGCATAGTTTTCCCTGCTGGCTCTTTGGGCGTGGGACCAATCTCCAGAGATATGGCCATTTTTGTGCCTGGCGCGGCGCCAAGTGGGAAAGGGTGGTTTTGAGGCTGAAGGCAGCAGGAAAGCCTGCAGCCCCCAGGTGTGTGGGGCTACGCAAGCGGTTCCCAAAGAGCTTTAGAAGAAGGCATAGTTTTCCCTGCTGGCTCTTTGGGCGTGGGACCAATCTCCAGAGATATGGCCAAGTTTTGTGCCTGGCGCGGCGCCAAGTGGGAAAGGGTGGTTTTGAGGCTGAAGGCAGCAGGAAAGCCTGCAGCCCCCAGGTGTGTGGGGCTACGCAAGCGGTTCCCAAAGAGCTTTAGAAGAAGGCATAGTTTTCCCTGCTGGCTCTTTGGGTGTGGGACCAATCTCCAGAGATATGGCCATTTTTGTGCCTGGCGCGGCGCCAAGTGGGAAAGGGTGGTTTTGAGGCTGAAGGCAGCAGGAAAGCCTGCATCCCCCAGGTGTGTGGGGATACGCAAGCGGTTCCCAAAGAGCTTTAGAAGAAGGCATAGTTTTCCCTGCTGGCTCTTTGGGTGTGGGACCAATCTCCAGAGATATGGCCATTTTTGTGCCTGGCGCGGCGCCAAGTGGGAAAGGGTGGTTTTGAGGCTGAAGGCAGCAGGAAAGCCTGCAGCCCCCAGGTGTGTGGGGCTACGCAAGCGGTTCCCAAAGAGCTTTAGAAGAAGGCATAGTTTTCCCTGCTGGCTCTTTGGGCGTGGGACCAATCTCCAGAGATATGGCCAAGTTTTGTGCCTGGCGCGGCGCCAAGTGGGAAAGGGTGGTTTTGAGGCTGAAGGCAGCAGGAAAGCCTGCAGCCCCCAGGTGTGTGGGGCTACGCAAGCGGTTCCCAAAGAGCTTTAGAAGAAGGCATAGTTTTCCCTGCTGGCTCTTTGGGCGTGGGACCAATCTCTAGACATATGGCCATTTTTGTGCCTGGCGCGGCGCCAAGTGGGAAAGGGTGGTTTTGAGGCTGAAGGCAGCAGCAAAGCCTGCAGCCCCCAGGTGGGTGGGGCTACGCAAGCGGTTCCCAAAGAGCTTTAGAAGAAGGCATAGTTTTCCCTGCTGGCTCTTTGGGCGTGGGACCAATCTCCAGAGATATGGCCATTTTTGTGCCTGGCGCGGCGCCAAGTGGGAAAGGGTGGTTTTGAGGCTGAAGGCAGCAGGAAAGCCTGCAGCCCCCAGGTGTGTGGGGCTACGCAAGCGGTTCCCAAAGAGCTTTAGAACAAGGCATAGTTTTCCCTGCTGGCTCTTTGGGCGTGGGACCAATCTCCAGACCTATGGCCATTTTTGTGCCTGGCGCGGCGCCAAGTGGGAAAGGGTGGTTTTGAGGCTGAAGGCAGCAGGAAAGCCTGCAGCCCCCAGGTCTGTGGGGCTACGCAAGCGGTTCCCAAAGAGCTTTAGAAGAAGGCATAGTTTTCCCTGCTGGCTCTTTGGGCGTGGGACCAATCTCCAGAGATGGCCATTTTTGTGCCTGGCGCGGTGCCAAGTGGGAAAGGGTGGTTTTGAGGCTGAAGGCAGCAGGAAAGCCTGCATCCCCCAGGTGTGTGGGGATACGCAAGCGGTTCCCAAAGAGCTTTAGAAGAAGGCATAGTTTTCCCTGCTGGCTCTTTGGGTGTGGGACCAATCTCCAGAGATATGGCCATTTTTGTGCCTGGCGCGGCGCCAAGTGGGAAAGGGTGGTTTTGAGGCTGAAGGCAGCAGGAAAGCCTGCATCCCCCAGGTGTGTGGGGCTACGCAAGCGGTTCCCAAAGAGCTTTAGAACAAGGCATAATTTTCCCTGCTGGCTCTTTGGGTGTGGGACCAATCTCCAGAGATATGGCCATTTTTGTGCCTGGCGCGGTGCCAAGTGGGAAAGGGTGGTTTTGAGGCTGAAGGCAGCAGGAAAGCCTGCATCCCCCAGGTCTGTGGGGCTACGCAAGCGGTTCCCAAAGAGCTTTAGAACAAGGCATAGTTTTCCCTGCTGGCTCTTTGGGCGTGGGACCAATTTCCAGACCTATGGCCATTTTTGTGCCTGGCGCGGTGCCAAGTGGGAAAGGGTGGTTTTGAGGCTGAAGGCAGCAGGAAAGCCTGCAGCCCCCAGGTGTGTGGGGCTACGCAAGCGGTTCCCAAAGAGCTTTAGAAGAAGGCATATTTTTCCCTGCTGGCTCTTTGGGCGTGGGACCAATCTCCAGAGATATGGCCACTTTTGTGCCTGGCGCGGCGCCAAGTGGGAAAGGGTGGTTTTGAGGCTGAAGGCAGCAGGAAAGCCTGCAGCCCCCAGGTGTGTGGGGCTACGGAAGCGGTTCCCAAAGCGCTTTAGAACAAGGCATAGTTTTCCCTGCTGGCTCTTTGGGCGTGGGACCAATCTCCAGAGATATGGCCATTTTTGTGCCTGGCGCGGCGCCAAGTGGGAAAGGGTGGTTTTGAGGCTGAAGGCAGCAGGAAAGCCTGCAGCCCCCAGGTGTGTGGGGCTACGCAAGCGGTTCCCAAAGAGATTTAGAAGAAGGCATAGTTTTCCCTGCTGGCTCTTTGGGCATGGGACCAATTTCCAGACCTATGGCCATTTTTGTGCCTGGCGCGGCGGCAAGTGGGAAAGGGTGGTTTTGAGGCTGAAGGCAGCAGGAAAGCCTGCAGCCCCCAGGTGTGTGGGGCTACGCAAGCGGTTCCCAAAGAGCTTTAGAAGAAGGCATAGTTTTCCCTGCTGGCTCTTTGGGCGTGGGACCAATCTCCAGAGATATGGCCATTTTTGTGCCTGGCGCGGCGCCAAGTGGGAAAGGGTGGTTTTGAGGCTGAAGGCAGCAGGAAAGCCTGCAGCCCCCAGGTGTGTGGGGCTACGCAAGCGGTTCCCAAAGAGCTTTAGAAGAAGGCATAGTTTTCCCTGCTGGCTCTTTGGGCGTGGGACCAATCTCCAGAGATATGGCCATTTTTGTGCCTGGCGCGGCGCCAAGTGGGAAAGGGTGGTTTTGAGGCAGAAGGCAGCAGGAAAGCCTGCAGCCCCCAGGTGTGTGGGGCTACGCAAGCGGTTCCCAAAGAGCTTTAGAAGAAGGCATAATTTTCCCTGCTGGCTCTTTGGGCGTGGGACCAATCTCCAGAGATATGGCCATTTTTGTGCCTGGCGCGGCGCCAAGTGGGAAAGGGTGGTTTTGAGGCTGAAGGCAGCAGGAAA
Source organism: Larus michahellis (assembly GCF_964199755.1). Lineage (NCBI taxonomy): Eukaryota > Metazoa > Chordata > Aves > Charadriiformes > Laridae > Larus > Larus michahellis. Next base: position 997,124 of record NW_027436376.1, on the reverse strand, counting down.
GCCTGCAGCCCGCAGGTCTGTGGGGCTACGCAAGCGGTTCCCAAAGAGCTTTAGAAGAAGGCATAGTTTTCCCTGCTGGCTCTTTGGGCGTGGGACCAATTTCCAGACCTATGGCCATTTTTGTGCCTGGCGCGGTGGCAAGTGGGAAAGGGTGGTTTTGAGGCTGAAGGCAGCAGGAAAGCCTGCAGCCCCCAGGTGTGTGGGGCTACGCAAGCGGTTCCCAAAGAGCTTTAGAAGAAGGCATAGTTTTCCCTGCTGGCTCTTTGGGCGTGGGACCAATCTCCAGAGATATGGCCACTTTTGTGCCTGGCGCGGCGCCAAGTGGGAAAGGGTGTTTTTGAGGCTGAAGGCAGCAGGAAAGCCTGCAGCCCCCAGGTGTGTGGGGCTACGCAAGCGGTTCCCAAAGAGCTTTAGAAGAAGGCATAGTTTTCCCTGCTGGCTCTTTGGGCGTGGGACCAATCTCCAGAGATATGGCCATTTTTGTGCCTGGCGCGGCGCCAAGTGTGAAAGGGTGGTTTTGAGGCTGAAGGCAGCAGGAAAGCGTGCAGCCCCCAGGTGTGTGGGGCTACGCAAGCGGTTCCCAAAGAGCTTTAGAAGAAGGCATAGTTTTCCCTGCTGGCTCTTTGGGCGTGGGACCAATCTCCAGAGATATGGCCATTTTTGTGCCTGGCGCGGCGCCAAGTGGGAAAGGGTGGTTTTGAGGCTGAAGGCAGCAGGAAAGCCTGCAGCCCGCAGGTGTGTGGGGCTACGCAAGCGGTTCCCAAAGAGCTTTAGAAGAAGGCATAGTTTTCCCTGCTGGCTCTTTGGGCGTGGGACCAATCTCCAGAGATATGGCCATTTTTGTGCCTGGCGCGGCGCCAAGTGGGAAAGGGTGGTTTTGAGGCTGAAGGCAGCAGGAAAGCCTGCAGCCCCCAGGTGTGTGGGGCTACGCAAGCGGTTCCCAAAGCGCTTTAGAACAAGGCATAGTTTTCCCTGCTGGCTCTTTGGACGTGGGACCAATCTCCAGATCTATGGTCACTTTTAGCCTGGCGCGGCGCCAAGTGGGAAAGGGTGGTTTTTGAGGCTGAAAGCAGCAGGAAAGCCTGCAGCCCCCAGGTGTGTGGGGCTACGCAAGCGTTTCCCAAAGAGCTTTAGAAGAAGGCATAGTTTTCCCTGCTGGCTCTTTGGGCGTGGGACCAATCTCCAGATCTATGGCCACTTTTGTGCCTGGCGCGGCGCCAAGTGGGAAAGGGTGGTTTTGAGGCTGAAGGCAGCAGGAAAGCCTGCCGCCCCCAGGTGTGTGGGGCTACGCAAGCGGTTCCCAAAGAGCTTTAGAAGAAGGCATAGTTTTCCCTGCTGGCTCTTTGGGCGTGGGACCAATCTCCAGAGATATGGCCATTTTTGTGCCTGGCGCGGCGCCAAGTGGGAAAGGGTGGTTTTGAGGCTGAAGGCAGCAGGAAAGCCTGCAGCCCCCAGGTGTGTGGGGCTACGCAAGCGGTTCCCAAAGAGCTTTAGAAGAAGGCATAGTTTTCCCTGCTGGCTCTTTGGGCGTGGGACCAATCTCCAGAGATATGGCCATTTTTGTGCCTGGCGCGGCGCCAAGTGGGAAAGGGTGGTTTTGAGGCTGAAGGCAGCAGGAAAGCCTGCAGCCCGCAGGTCTGTGGGGCTACGCAAGCGGTTCCCAAAGAGCTTTAGAACAAGGCATAGTTTTCCCTGCTGGCTCTTTGGGCGTGGGACCAATCTCCAGAGATATGGCCATTTTTGTGCCTGGCGCGGCGCCAAGTGGGAAAGGGTGGTTTTGAGGCTGAAGGCAGCAGGAAAGCCTGCAGCCCCCAGGTGTGTGGGGCTACGCAAGCGGTTCCCAAAGAGCTTTAGAAGAAGGCATAGTTTTCCCTGCTGGCTCTTTGGGCGTGGGACCAATTTCCAGACCTATGGCCATTTTTGTGCCTGGCGCGGTGGCAAGTGGGAAAGGGTGGTTTTGAGGCTGAAGGCAGCAGGAAAGCCTGCAGCCCCCAGGTGTGTGGGGCTACGCAAGCGGTTCCCAAAGAGCTTTAGAACAAGGCATAGTTTTCCCTGCTGGCTCTTTGGGCGTGGGACCAATCTCCAGAGATATGGCCATTTTTGTGCCTGGCGCGGCGCCAAGTGGGAAAGGGTGTTTTGGAGGCTGAAGGCAGCAGGAAAGCCTGCAGCCCCCAGGTGTGTGGGGCTACGCAAGCGGTTCCCAAAGAGCTTTAGAAGAAGGCATAGTTTTCCCTGCTGGCTCTTTGGGCGTGGGACCAATCTCCAGAGATATGGCCATTTTTGTGCCTGGCGCGGCGCCAAGTGGGAAAGGGTGGTTTTGAGGCTGAAGGCAGCAGGAAAGCGTGCAGCCCCCAGGTGTGTGGGGCCACGCAAGCGGTTCCCAAAGAGCTTTAGAAGAAGGCATAGTTTTCCCTGCTGGCTCTTTGGGCGTGGGACCAATCTCCAGAGATATGGCCATTTTTGTGCCTGGCGCGGCGCCAAGTGGGAAAGGGTGGTTTTGAGGCTGAAGGCAGCAGGAAAGCCTGCAGCCCCCAGGTGTGTGGGGCTACGCAAGCGGTTCCCAAAGAGCTTTAGAAGAAGGCATAGTTTTCCCTGCTGGCTCTTTGGGCGTGGGACCAATCTCCAGAGATATGGCCATTTTTGTGCCTGGCGCGGCGCCAAGTGGGAAAGGGTGGTTTTGAGGCTGAAGGCAGCAGGAAAGCCTGCAGCCCCCAGGTGTGTGGGGCTACGCAAGCGGTTCCCAAAGAGCTTTAGAACAAGGCATAATTTTCCCTGCTGGCTCTTTGGGTGTGGGACCAATCTCCAGAGATATGGCCATTTTTGTGCCTGGCGCGGTGCCAAGTGGGAAAGGGTGGTTTTGAGGCTGAAGGCAGCAGGAAAGCCTGCAGCCCCCAGGTGTGTGGGGCTACGCAAGCGGTTCCCAAAGAGCTTTAGAAGAAGGCATAGTTTTCCCTGCTGGCTCTTTGAGCGTGGGACCAATCTCCAGAGATATGGCCATTTTTGTGCCTGGCGCGGCGCCAAGTGGGAAAGGGTGGTTTTGAGGCTGAAGGCAGCAGGAAAGCCTGCAGCCCCCAGGTGTGTGGGGCTACGCAAGCGGTTCCCAAAGAGCTTTAGAAGAAGGCATAGTTTTCCCTGCTGGCTCTTTGGGCGTGGGACCAATCTCCAGAGATATGGCCACTTTTGTGCCTGGCGCGGCGCCAAGTGGGAAAGGGTGTTTTTGAGGCAGAAGGCAGCAGGAAAGCCTGCAGCCCCCAGGTCTGTGGGGCTACGCAAGCAGTTCCCAAAGAGCTTTAGAACAAGGCATAGTTTTCCCTGCTGGCTCTTTGGGCGTGGGACCAATCTCCAGACCTATGGCCATTTTTGTGCCTGGCACGGCGCCAAGTGGGAAAGGGTGGTTTTGAGGCTGAAGGCAGCAGGAAAGCCTGCAGCCCCCAGGTGTGTGGGGCTACGCAAGCGGTTCCCAAAGAGCTTTAGAAGAAGGCATAGTTTTCCCTGCTGGCTCTTTGGGCGTGGGACCAATCTCCAGAGATATGGCCATTTTTGTGCCTGGCGCGGCGCCAAGTGGGAAAGGGTGGTTTTGAGGCTGAAGGCAGCAGGAAAGCCTGCATCCCCCAGGTGTGTGGGGCTACGCAAGCGGTTCCCAAAGAGCTTTAGAAGAAGGCATAGTTTTCCCTGCTGGCTCTTTGGGCGTGGGACCAATCTCCAGCCATATGGCCACTTTTGTGCCTGGCGCGGCGCCAAGTGGGAAAGGGTGGTTTTTGAGGCTGAAAGCAGCAGGAAAGCCTGCAGCCCCCAGGTGTGTGGGGCTACGCAAGCGGTTCCCAAAGAGCTTTAGAAGAAGGCATAGTTTTCCCTGCTGGCTCTTTGGGCGTGGGACCAATCTCCAGAGATATGGCCATTTTTGTGCCTGGCGCGGCGCCAAGTGGGAAAGGGTGGTTTTGAGGCTGAAGACAGCAGCAAAGCCTGCATCCCCCAGGTGTGTGGCGCTACGCAAGCGGTTCCCAAAGAGCTTTAGAAGAAGGCATAGTTTTCCCTGCTGGCTCTTTGGGCGTGGGACCAATCTCCAGAGATATGGCCATTTTTGTGCCTGGCGCGGCGCCAAGTGGGAAAGGGTGGTTTTGAGGCTGAAGGCAGCAGGAAAGCCTGCAGCCCCCAGGTGTGTGGGGCTACGCAAGCGGTTCCCAAAGAGCTTTAGAAGAAGGCATAGTTTTCCCTGCTGGCTCTTTGGGCATGGGACCAATCTCCAGAGATATGGCCATTTTTGTGCCTGGCGCGGCGCCAAGTGGGAAAGGGTGTTTTTGAGGCTGAAGGCAGCAGGAAAGCCTGCAGCCCCCAGGTGTGTGGGGCTACGCAAGCGGTTCCCAAAGAGCTTTAGAAGAAGGCATAGTTTTCCCTGCTGGCTCTTTGGGCGTGGGACCAATCTCCAGAGATATGGCCATTTTTGTGCCTGGCGCGGCGCCAAGTGGGAAAGAGTGGTTTTTGAGGCTGAAAGCAGCAGGAAAGCCTGCAGCCCCCAGGTGTGTGGGGCTACGCAAGCGGTTCCCAAAGAGCTTTAGAAGAAGGCATAGTTTTCCCTGCTGGCTCTTTGGGCGTGGGACCAATCTCCAGAGATATGGCCATTTTTATGCCTGGCGCGGCGCCAAGTGGGAAAGGGTGGTTTTGAGGCTGAAGGCAGCAGGAAAGCCTGCAGCCCCCAGGTCTGTGGGGCTACGCAAGCGGTTCCCAAAGAGCTTTAGAAGAAGGCATAGTTTTCCCTGCTGGCTCTTTGGGCGTGGGACCAATCTCCAGAGATATGGCCATTTTTGTGCCTGGCGCGGCGCCAAGTGGGAAAGGGTGGTTTTGAGGCTGAAGGCAGCAGGAAAGCCTGCAGCCCCCAGGTCTGTGGGGCTACGCAAGCGGTTCCCAAAGAGCTTTAGAACAAGGCATAGTTTTCCCTGCTGGCTCTTTGGGCGTGGGACCAATCTCCAGAGATATGGCCATTTTTATGCCTGGCGCGGCGCCAAGTGGGAAAGGGTGGTTTTGAGGCTGAAGGCAGCAGGAAAGCGTGCAGCCCCCAGGTGTGTGGGGCTACGCAAGCGGTTCCCAAAGAGCTTTAGAACAAGGCATAATTTTCCCTGCTGGCTCTTTGGGCGTGGGACCAATCTCCAGAGATATGGCCATTTTTGTGCCTGGCGCGGTGCCAAGTGGGAAAGGGTGGTTTTGAGGCTGAAGGCAGCAGGAAAGCCTGCAGCCCCCAGGTGTGTGGGGCTACGCAAGCGGTTCCCAAAGAGCTTTAGAAGAAGGCATAGTTTTCCCTGCTGGCTCTTTGGGCGTGGGACCAATCTCCAGAGATATGGCCATTTTTGTGCCTGGCGCGGCGCCAAGTGGGAAAGGGTGGTTTTGAGGCTGAAGGCAGCAGGAAAGCCTGCAGCCCCCAGGTGTGTGGGGCTACGCAAGCGGTTCCCAAAGAGCTTTAGAAGAAGGCATAGTTTTCCCTGCTGGCTCTTTGGGCGTGGGACCAATCTCCAGACCTATGGCCATTTTTGTGCCTGGCGCGGCGCCAAGTGGGAAAGGGTGGTTTTGAGGCTGAAGGCAGCAGGAAAGCCTGCAGCCCCCAGGTGTGTGGGGCTACGCAAGCGGTTCCCAAAGAGCTTTAAAACAAGGCATAGTTTTCCCTGCTGGCTCTTTGGGCGTGGGACCAATCTCCAGAGATATGGCCATTTTTGTGCCTGGCGCGGCGCCAAGTGGGAAAGGGTGGTTTTGAGGCAGAAGGCAGCAGGAAAGCCTGCAGCCCCCAGGTGTGTGGGGCTACGCAAGCGGTTCCCAAAGAGCTTTAGAAGAAGGCATAATTTTCCCTGCTGGCTCTTTGGGCGTGGGACCAATCTCCAGAGATATGGCCATTTTTGTGCCTGGCGCGGCGCCAAGTGGGAAAGGGTGGTTTTGAGGCTGAAGGCAGCAGGAAAGCCTGCAGCCCCCAGGTGTGTGGGGCTACGCAAGCGGTTCCCAAAGAGCTTTAGAAGAAGGCATAGTTTTCCCTGCTGGCTCTTTGGGCGTGGGACCAATTTCCAGACCTATGGCCATTTTTGTGCCTGGCGCGGTGGCAAGTGGGAAAGGGTGGTTTTGAGGCTGAAGGCAGCAGGAAAGCCTGGAGCCCCCAGGTGTGTGGGGCTACGCAAGCGGTTCCCAAAGAGCTTTAGAAGAAGGCATAGTTTTCCCTGCTGGCTCTTTGGGCGTGGGACCAATCTCCAGAGATATGGCCACTTTTGTGCCTGGCGCGGCGCCAAGTGGGAAAGGGTGGTTTTGAGGCTGAAGGCAGCAGGAAAGCCTGCAGCCCCCAGGTGTGTGGGGCTACGCAAGCGGTTCCCAAAGAGCTTTAGAAGAAGGCATAGTTTTCCCTGCTGGCTCTTTGGGCGTGGGACCAATCTCCAGAGATATGGCCATTTTTGTGCCTGGCGCGGCGCCAAGTGTGAAAGGGTGGTTTTGAGGCTGAAGGCAGCAGGAAAGCGTGCAGCCCCCAGGTGTGTGGGGCTACGCAAGCGGTTCCCAAAGAGCTTTAGAAGAAGGCATAGTTTTCCCTGCTGGCTCTTTGGGCGTGGGACCAATCTCCAGAGATATGGCCATTTTTGTGCCTGGCGCGGCGCCAAGTGGGAAAGGGTGGTTTTGAGGCTGAAGGCAGCAGGAAAGCCTGCAGCCCGCAGGTGTGTGGGGCTACGCAAGCGGTTCCCAAAGAGCTTTAGAAGAAGGCATAGTTTTCCCTGCTGGCTCTTTGGGCGTGGGACCAATCTCCAGAGATATGGCCATTTTTGTGCCTGGCGCGGCGCCAAGTGGGAAAGGGTGGTTTTGAGGCTGAAGGCAGCAGGAAAGCCTGCAGCCCCCAGGTGTGTGGGGCTACGCAAGCGGTTCCCAAAGCGCTTTAGAACAAGGCATAGTTTTCCCTGCTGGCTCTTTGGACGTGGGACCAATCTCCAGATCTATGGTCACTTTTAGCCTGGCGCGGCGCCAAGTGGGAAAGGGTGGTTTTTGAGGCTGAAAGCAGCAGGAAAGCCTGCAGCCCCCAGGTGTGTGGGGCTACGCAAGCGTTTCCCAAAGAGCTTTAGAAGAAGGCATAGTTTTCCCTGCTGGCTCTTTGGGCGTGGGACCAATCTCCAGATCTATGGCCACTTTTGTGCCTGGCGCGGCGCCAAGTGGGAAAGGGTGGTTTTGAGGCTGAAGGCAGCAGGAAAGCCTGCCGCCCCCAGGTGTGTGGGGCTACGCAAGCGGTTCCCAAAGAGCTTTAGAAGAAGGCATAGTTTTCCCTGCTGGCTCTTTGGGCGTGGGACCAATCTCCAGAGATATGGCCATTTTTGTGCCTGGCGCGGCGCCAAGTGGGAAAGGGTGGTTTTGAGGCTGAAGGCAGCAGGAAAGCCTGCAGCCCCCAGGTGTGTGGGGCTACGCAAGCGGTTCCCAAAGAGCTTTAGAAGAAGGCATAGTTTTCCCTGCTGGCTCTTTGGGCGTGGGACCAATCTCCAGAGATATGGCCATTTTTGTGCCTGGCGCGGCGCCAAGTGGGAAAGGGTGGTTTTGAGGCTGAAGGCAGCAGGAAAGCCTGCAGCCCGCAGGTCTGTGGGGCTACGCAAGCGGTTCCCAAAGAGCTTTAGAACAAGGCATAGTTTTCCCTGCTGGCTCTTTGGGCGTGGGACCAATCTCCAGAGATATGGCCATTTTTGTGCCTGGCGCGGCGCCAAGTGGGAAAGGGTGGTTTTGAGGCTGAAGGCAGCAGGAAAGCGTGCAGCCCCCAGGTGTGTGGGGCTACGCAAGCGGTTCCCAAAGAGCTTTAGAAGAAGGCATAGTTTTCCCTGCTGGCTCTTTGGGCGTGGGACCAATTTCCAGACCTATGGCCATTTTTGTGCCTGGCGCGGTGGCAAGTGGGAAAGGGTGGTTTTGAGGCTGAAGGCAGCAGGAAAGCCTGCAGCCCCCAGGTGTGTGGGGCTACGCAAGCGGTTCCCAAAGAGCTTTAGAACAAGGCATAGTTTTCCCTGCTGGCTCTTTGGGCGTGGGACCAATCTCCAGAGATATGGCCACTTTTGTGCCTGGCGCGGCGCCAAGTGGGAAAGGGTGTTTTGGAGGCTGAAGGCAGCAGGAAAGCCTGCAGCCCCCAGGTGTGTGGGGCTACGCAAGCGGTTCCCAAAGAGCTTTAGAAGAAGGCATAGTTTTCCCTGCTGGCTCTTTGGGCGTGGGACCAATCTCCAGAGATATGGCCATTTTTGTGCCTGGCGCGGCGCCAAGTGGGAAAGGGTGGTTTTGAGGCTGAAGGCAGCAGGAAAGCGTGCAGCCCCCCGGTGTGTGGGGCTACGCAAGCGGTTCCCAAAGAGCTTTAGAAGAAGGCATAGTTTTCCCTGCTGGCTCTTTGGGCGTGGGACCAATCTCCAGAGATATGGCCATTTTTGTGCCTGGCGCGGCGCCAAGTGGGAAAGGGTGGTTTTGAGGCTGAAGGCAGCAGGAAAGCGTGCAGCCCCCAGGTGTGTGGGGCTACGCAAGCGGTTCCCAAAGAGCTTTAGAAGAAGGCATAGTTTTCCCTGCTGGCTCTTTGGGCGTGGGACCAATCTCCAGAGATATGGCCATTTTTGTGCCTGGCGCGGCGCCAAGTGGGAAAGGGTGGTTTTGAGGCTGAAGGCAGCAGGAAAGCCTGCAGCCCCCAGGTGTGTGGGGCTACGCAAGCGGTTCCCAAAGAGCTTTAGAAGAAGGCATAATTTTCCCTGCTGGCTCTTTGGGTGTGGGACCAATCTCCAGAGATATGGCCATTTTTGTGCCTGGCGCGATGCCAAGTGGGAAAGGGTGGTTTTGAGGCTGAAGGCAGCAGGAAAGCCTGCAGCCCCCAGGTGTGTGGGGCTACGCAAGCGGTTCCCAAAGAGCTTTAGAAGAAGGCATAGTTTTCCCTGCTGGCTCTTTGAGCGTGGGACCAATCTCCAGAGATATGGCCATTTTTGTGCCTGGCGCGGCGCCAAGTGGGAAAGGGTGGTTTTGAGGCTGAAGGCAGCAGGAAAGCCTGCAGCCCCCAGGTGTGTGGGGCTACGCAAGCGGTTCCCAAAGAGCTTTAGAAGAAGGCATAGTTTTCCCTGCTGGCTCTTTGGGCGTGGGACCAATCTCCAGACCTATGGCCACTTTTGTGCCTGGCGCGGCGCCAAGTGGGAAAGGGTGTTTTTGAGGCAGAAGGCAGCAGGAAAGCCTGCAGCCCCCAGGTCTGTGGGGCTACGCAAGCAGTTCCCAAAGAGCTTTAGAACAAGGCATAGTTTTCCCTGCTGGCTCTTTGGGCGTGGGACCAATCTCCAGAGATATGGCCATTTTTGTGCCTGGCACGGCGCCAAGTGGGAAAGGGTGGTTTTGAGGCTGAAGGCAGCAGGAAAGCCTGCAGCCCCCAGGTGTGTGGGGCTACGCAAGCGGTTCCCAAAGAGCTTTAGAAGAAGGCATAGTTTTCCCTGCTGGCTCTTTGGGCGTGGGACCAATCTCCAGAGATATGGCCATTTTTGTGCCTGGCGCGGCGCCAAGTGGGAAAGGGTGGTTTTGAGGCTGAAGGCAGCAGGAAAGCCTGCAGCCCCCAGGTCTGTGGGGCTACGCAAGCGGTTCCCAAAGAGCTTTAGAAGAAGGCATAGTTTTCCCTGCTGGCTCTTTGGGCGTGGGACCAATCTCCAGCCATATGGCCACTTTTGTGCCTGGCGCGGCGCCAAGTGGGAAAGGGTGGTTTTTGAGGCTGAAAGCAGCAGGAAAGCCTGCAGCCCCCAGGTGTGTGGGGCTACGCAAGCGGTTCCCAAAGAGCTTTAGAAGAAGGCATAGTTTTCCCTGCTGGCTCTTTGGGCGTGGGACCAATCTCCAGAGATATGGCCATTTTTGTGCCTGGCGCGGCGCCAAGTGGGAAAGGGTGGTTTTGAGGCTGAAGACAGCAGCAAAGCCTGCATCCCCCAGGTGTGTGGCGCTACGCAAGCGGTTCCCAAAGAGCTTTAGAAGAAGGCATAGTTTTCCCTGCTGGCTCTTTGGGCGTGGGACCAATCTCCAGAGATATGGCCATTTTTGTGCCTGGCGCGGCGCCAAGTGGGAAAGGGTGGTTTTGAGGCTGAAGGCAGCAGGAAAGCCTGCAGCCCCCAGGTGTGTGGGGCTACGCAAGCGGTTCCCAAAGAGCTTTAGAAGAAGGCATAGTTTTCCCTGCTGGCTCTTTGGGCATGGGACCAATCTCCAGAGATATGGCCATTTTTGTGCCTGGCGCGGCGCCAAGTGGGAAAGGGTGGTTTTGAGGCTGAAGGCAGCAGGAAAGCCTGCAGCCCCCAGGTCTGTGGGGCTACGCAAGCGGTTCCCAAAGAGCTTTAGAAGAAGGCATAGTTTTCCCTGCTGGCTCTTTGGGCGTGGGACCAATCTCCAGACCTATGGTCACTTTTGTGCCTGGCGCGGCGCCAAGTGGGAAAGAGTGGTTTTTGAGGCTGAAAGCAGCAGGAAAGCCTGCAGCCCCCAGGTGTGTGGGGCTACGCAAGCGGTTCCCAAAGAGCTTTAGAAGAAGGCATAGTTTTCCCTGCTGGCTCTTTGGGCGTGGGACCAATCTCCAGAGATATGGCCATTTTTGTGCCTGGCGCGGCGCCAAGTGGGAAAGGGTGGTTTTGAGGCTGAAGGCAGCAGGAAAGCCTGCAGCCCCCAGGTGTGTGGGGCTACGCAAGCGGTTCCCAAAGAGCTTTAGAAGAAGGCATAGTTTTCCCTGCTGGCTCTTTGGGCGTGGGACCAATCTCCAGAGATATGGCCATTTTTGTGCCTGGCGCGGCGCCAAGTGGGAAAGGGTGGTTTTGAGGCTGAAGGCAGCAGGAAAGCCTGCAGCCCCCAGGTGTGTGGGGCTACGCAAGCGGTTCCCAAAGAGCTTTAGAAGAAGGCATAGTTTTCCCTGCTGGCTCTTTGGGCGTGGGACCAATCTCCAGAGATATGGCCATTTTTATGCCTGGCGCGGCGCCAAGTGGGAAAGGGTGGTTTTGAGGCTGAAGGCAGCAGGAAAGCGTGCAGCCCCCAGGTGTGTGGGGCTACGCAAGCGGTTCCCAAAGAGCTTTAGAACAAGGCATAATTTTCCCTGCTGGCTCTTTGGGCGTGGGACCAATCTCCAGAGATATGGCCATTTTTGTGCCTGGCGCGGTGCCAAGTGGGAAAGGGTGGTTTTGAGGCTGAAGGCAGCAGGAAAGCCTGCAGCCCCCAGGTGTGTGTGGCTACGGAAGCGGTTCCCAAAGAGCTTTAGAAGAAGGCATAGTTTTCCCTGCTGGCTCTTTGAGCGTGGGACCAATCTCCAGAGATATGGCCATTTTTGTGCCTGGCGCGGCGCCAAGTGGGAAAGGGTGGTTTTGAGGCTGAAGGCAGCAGGAAAGCCTGCATCCCCCAGGTGTGTGGGGCTACGCAAGCGGTTCCCAAAGAGCTTTAGAAGAAGGCATAGTTTTCCCTGCTGGCTCTTTGGGCGTGGGACCAATCTCCAGACCTATGGCCATTTTTGTGCCTGGCGCGGCGCCAAGTGGGAAAGGGTGGTTTTGAGGCAGAAGGCAGCAGGAAAGCCTGCAGCCCCCAGGTCTGTGGGGCTACGCAAGCGGTTCCCAAAGAGCTTTAGAACAAGGCATAGTTTTCCCTGCTGGCTCTTTGGGCGTGGGACCAATCTCCAGAGATATGGCCATTTTTGTGCCTGGCACGGCGCCAAGTGGGAAAGGGTGGTTTTGAGGCTGAAGGCAGCAGGAAAGCCTGCAGCCCCCAGGTGGGTGGGGCTACGCAAGCGGTTCCCAAAGAGCTTTAGAAGAAGGCATAATTTTCCCTGCTGGCTCTTTGGGCGTGGGACCAATCTCCAGAGATATGGCCATTTTTGTGCCTGGCGCGGCGCCAAGTGGGAAAGGGTGGTTTTGAGGCTGAAGGCAGCAGGAAAGCCTGCAGCCCCCAGGTGTGTGGGGCTACGCAAGCGGTTCCCAAAGAGCTTTAGAAGAAGGCATAGTTTTCCCTGCTGGCTCTTTGGGCGTGGGACCAATCTCCAGACCTATGGCCACTTTTGTGCCTGGCGCGGCGCCAACTGGGAAAGGGTGGTTTTTGAGGCTGAAAGCAGCAGGAAAGCCTGCAGCCCCCAGGTGTGTGGGGCTACGCAAGCGGTTCCCAAAGAGCTTTAGAAGAAGGCATAGTTTTCCCTGCTGGCTCTTTGGGCGTGGGACCAATCTCCAGAGATATGGCCACTTTTGTGCCTGGCGCGGTGCCAAGTGGGAAAGGGTGGTTTTGAGGCTTAAGGCAGCAGGAAAGCCTGCAGCCCCCAGGTGTGTGGGGCTACGCAAGCGGTTCCCAAAGAGCTTTAGAACAAGGCATAGTTTTCCCTGCTGGCTCTTTGGGTGTGGGACCAATCTCCAGACCTATGGCCACTTTTGTGCCTGGCGCGGCGCCAAGTGGGAAAGGGTGGTTTTGAGGCTGAAGGCAGCAGGAAAGCCTGCAGCCCCCAGGTGTGTGGGGCTACGCAAGCGGTTCCCAAAGAGCTTTAGAAGAAGGCATACTTTTCCCTGCTGGCTCTTTTGGCGTGGGACCAATCTCCAGAGATATGGCCATTTTTGTGCCTGGCGCGGCGCCAAGTGGGAAAGGGTGGTTTTGAGGCTGAAGGCAGCAGGAAAGCCTGCAGCCCCCAGGTGTGTGGGGCTACGCAAGCGGTTCCCAAAGAGCTTTAGAAGAAGGCATAGTTTTCCCTGCTGGCTCTTTGGGCGTGGGACCAATCTCCAGAGATATGGCCATTTTTGTGCCTGGCGCGGCGCCAAGTGGGAAAGGGTGGTTTTGAGGCTGAAGGCAGCAGGAAAGCCTGCATCCCCCAGGTGTGTGGGGCTACGCAAGCGGTTCCCAAAGAGCTTTAGAACAAGGCATAGTTTTCCCTGCTGGCTCTTTGGGCGTGGGACCAATCTCCAGCCATATGGCCACTATTGTGCCTGGCGCGGCGCCAACTGGGAAAGGGTGGTTTTTGAGGCTGAAAGCAGCAGGAAAGCCTGCAGCCCCCAGGTGTGTGGGGCTACGCAAGCGGTTCCCAAAGAGCTTTAGAAGAAGGCATAGTTTTCCCTGCTGGCTCTTTGGGCGTGGGACCAATCTCCAGAGATATGGCCATTTTTGTGCCTGGTGCGGCGCCAAGTGGGAAAGGGTGGTTTTGAGGCTGAAGGCAGCAGGAAAGCCTGCAGCCCCCAGGTGTGTGGGGCTACGCAAGCGGTTCCCAAAGAGCTTTAGAAGAAGGCATAGTTTTCCCTGCTGGCTCTTTGGGCGTGGGACCAATCTCCAGAGATATGGCCATTTTTGTGCCTGGCGCGGCGCCAAGTGGGAAAGGGTGGTTTTGAGGCTGAAGGCAGCAGGAAAGCCTGCAGCCCCCAGGTGTGTGGGGCTACGCAAGCGGTTCCCAAAGAGCTTTAGAACAAGGCATAGTTTTCCCTGCTGGCTCTTTGGGCGTGGGACCAATCTCCAGAGATATGGCCATTTTTGTGCCTGGCGCGGCGCCAAGTGGGAAAGGGTGGTTTTGAGGCTGAAGGCAGCAGGAAAGCCTGCAGCCCCCAGGTCTGTGGGGCTACGCAAGCGGTTCCCAAAGAGCTTTAGAAGAAGGCATAGTTTTCCCTGCTGGCTCTTTGGGCGTGGGACCAATCTCCAGAGATATGGCCATTTTTGTGCCTGGCGCGGCGCCAAGTGGGAAAGGGTGGTTTTGAGGCTGAAGGCAGCAGGAAAGCCTGCAGCCCCCAGGTGTGTGGGGCTACGCAAGCGGTTCCCAAAGAGCTTTAGAAGAAGGCATAGTTTTCCCTGCTGGCTCTTTGGGCGTGGGACCAATCTCCAGAGATATGGCCATTTTTATGCCTGGCGCGGCGCCAAGTGGGAAAGGGTGGTTTTGAGGCTGAAGGCAGCAGGAAAGCCTGCAGCCCCCAGGTGTGTGGGGCTACGCAAGCGGTTCCCAAAGAGCTTTAGAAGAAGGCATAATTTTCCCTGCTGGCTCTTTGGGCGTGGGACCAATCTCCAGACATATGGCCATTTTTGTGCCTGGCGCGGCGCCAAGTGGGAAAGGGTGGTTTTGAGGCTGAAGGCAGCAGGAAAGCCTGCATCCCCCAGGTGTGTGGGGCTACGCAAGCGGTTCCCAAAGAGCTTTAGAAGTAGGCATAGTTTTCCCTGCTGGCTCTTTGAGCGTGGGACCAATCTCCAGAGATATGGCCATTTTTGTGCCTGGCGCGGCGCCAATTGGGAAAGGGTGGTTTTGAGGCTGAAGGCAGCAGGAAAGCCTGCAGCCCCCAGGTGTGTGGGGCTACGCAAGCGGTTCCCAAAGAGCTTTAGAAGAAGGCATAGTTTTCCCTGCTGGCTCTTTGGGCGTGGGACCAATCTCCAGACCTATGGCCACTTTTTTGCCTGGCGCGGCGCCAAGTGGGAAAGGGTGGTTTTGAGGCAGAAGGCAGCAGGAAAGCCTGCAGCCCCCAGGTGTGTGGGGCTACGCAAGCGGTTCCCAAAGAGCTTTAGAAGAAGGCATAGTTTTCCCTGCTGGCTCTTTGGGCGTGGGACCAATCTCCAGACCTATGGCCATTTTTGTGCCTGGCACGGCGCCAAGTGGGAAAGGGTGGTTTTGAGGCTGAAGGCAGCAGGAAAGCCTGCAGCCCCCAGGTGTGTGGGGCTACGCAAGCGGTTCCCAAAGAGCTTTAGAAGAAGGCATAGTTTTCCCTGCTGGCTCTTTGGGCGTGGGACCAATCTCCAGAGATATGGCCATTTTTGTGCCTGGCGCGGCGCCAAGTGGGAAAGGGTGGTTTTGAGGCTGAAGGCAGCAGGAAAGCCTGCAGCCCCAGGTGTGTGGGGCTACGCAAGCGGTTCCCAAAGAGCTTTAGAAGAAGGCATAGTTTTCCCTGCTGGCTCTTTGGGCGTGGGACCAATCTCCAGCCATATGGCCACTTTTGTGCCTGGCGCGGCGCCAAGTGGGAAAGGGTGGTTTTGAGGCTGAAGGCAGCAGGAAAGCCTGCAGCCCCCAGGTGTGTGGGGCTACGCAAGCAGTTCCCAAAGAGCTTTAGAAGAAGGCATAATTTTCCCTGCTGGCTCTTTGGGCGTGGGACCAATCTCCAGAGATATGGCCGTTTTTGTGCCTGGCGCGGCGCCAAGTGGGAAAGGGTGGTTTGGAGGCTGAAGGCAGCAGGAAAGCCTGCAGCCCCCAGGTGTGTGGGGCTACGCAAGCGGTTCCCAAAGAGCTTTAGAAGAAGGCATAGTTTTCCCTGCTGGCTCTTTGGGCGTGGGACCAATCTCCAGAGATATGGCCATTTTTGTGCCTGGCGCGGCGCCAAGTGGGAAAGGGTGGTTTTGAGGCTGAAGGCAGCAGGAAAGCCTGCAGCCCCCAGGTGTGTGGGGCTACGCAAGCGGTTCCCAAAGAGCTTTAGAAGAAGGCATAGTTTTCCCTGCTGGCTCTTTGGGCGTGGGACCAATCTCCAGAGATATGGCCATTTTTATGCCTGGCGCGGCGCCAAGTGGGAAAGGGTGGTTTTGAGGCTGAAGGCAGCAGGAAAGCGTGCAGCCCCCAGGTGTGTGGGGCTACGGAAGCGGTTCCCAAAGAGCTTTAGAACAAGGCATAATTTTCCCTGCTGGCTCTTTGGGTGTGGGACCAATCTCCAGAGATATGGCCATTTTTGTGCCTGGCGCGGTGCCAAGTGGGAAAGGGTGGTTTTGAGGCTGAAGGCAGCAGGAAAGCCTGCAGCCCCCAGGTGTGTGGGGCTACGCAAGCGGTTCCCAAAGAGCTTTAGAAGAAGGCATAGTTTTCCCTGCTGGCTCTTTGAGCGTGGGACCAATCTCCAGAGATATGGCCATTTTTGTGCCTGGCGCGGCGCCAAGTGGGAAAGGGTGGTTTTGAGGCTGAAGGCAGCAGGAAAGCCTGCAGCCCCCAGGTGTGTGGGGCTACGCAAGCGGTTCCCAAAGAGCTTTAGAACAAGGCATAGTTTTCCCTGCTGGCTCTTTGGGCGTGGGACCAATCTCCAGACCTATGGCCACTTTTGTGCCTGGCGCGGCGCCAAGTGGGAAAGGGTGTTTTTGAGGCAGAAGGCAGCAGGAAAGCCTGCAGCCCCCAGGTCTGTGGGGCTACGCAAGCAGTTCCCAAAGAGCTTTAGAAGAAGGCATAGTTTTCCCTGCTGGCTCTTTGGGCGTGGGACCAATCTCCAGAGATATGGCCATTTTTGTGCCTGGCACGGCGCCAAGTGGGAAAGGGTGGTTTTGAGGCTGAAGGCAGCAGGAAAGCCTGCAGCCCCCAGGTGTGTGGGGCTACGCAAGCGGTTCCCAAAGAGCTTTAGAAGAAGGCATAGTTTTCCCTGCTGGCTCTTTGGGCGTGGGACCAATCTCCAGAGATATGGCCATTTTTGTGCCTGGCGCGGCGCCAAGTGGGAAAGGGTGGTTTTGAGGCTGAAGGCAGCAGGAAAGCCTGCAGCCCCCAGGTCTGTGGGGCTACGCAAGCGGTTCCCAAAGAGCTTTAGAAGAAGGCATAGTTTTCCCTGCTGGCTCTTTGGGCGTGGGACCAATCTCCAGAGATATGGCCATTTTTGTGCCTGGCGCGGCGCCAAGTGGGAAAGGGTGGTTTTGAGGCTGAAGGCAGCAGGAAAGCCTGCATCCCCCAGGTGTGTGGGGCTACGCAAGCGGTTCCCAAAGAGCTTTAGAAGAAGGCATAGTTTTCCCTGCTGGCTCTTTGGGCGTGGGACCAATCTCCAGAGATATGGCCATTTTTGTGCCTGGCGCGGCGCCAAGTGGGAAAGGGTGGTTTTGAGGCTGAAGGCAGCAGGAAAGCCTGCAGCCCCCAGGTGTGTGGGGCTACGCAAGCGGTTCCCAAAGAGCTTTAGAAGAAGGCATAGTTTTCCCTGCTGGCTCTTTGGGCGTGGGACCAATCTCCAGAGATATGGCCATTTTTATGCCTGGCGCGGCGCCAAGTGGGAAAGGGTGGTTTTGAGGCTGAAGGCAGCAGGAAAGCGTGCAGCCCCCGGGTGTGTGGGGCTACGCAAGCGGTTCCCAAAGAGCTTTAGAACAAGGCATAATTTTCCCTGCTGGCTCTTTGGGCGTGGGACGAATCTCCAGAGATATGGCCATTTTTGTGCCTGGCGCGGTGCCAAGTGGGAAAGGGTGGTTTTGAGGCTGAAGGCAGCAGGAAAGCCTGCAGCCCCCAGGTGTGTGGGGCTACGGAAGCGGTTCCCAAAGAGCTTTAGAAGAAGGCATAGTTTTCCCTGCTGGCTCTTTGAGCGTGGGACCAATCTCCAGAGATATGGCCATTTTTGTGCCTGGTGCGGCGCCAAGTGGGAAAGGGTGGTTTTGAGGCTGAAGGCAGCAGGAAAGCCTGCAGCCCCCAGGTGTGTGGGGCTACGCAAGCGGTTCCCAAAGAGCTTTAGAAGAAGGCATAGTTTTCCCTGCTGGCTCTTTGGGCGTGGGACCAATCTCCAGACCTATGGCCACTTTTGTGCCTGGCGCGGCGCCAAGTGGGAAAGGGTGGTTTTGAGGCAGAAGGCAGCAGGAAAGCCTGCAGCCCCCAGGTCTGTGGGGCTACGCAAGCGGTTCCCAAAGAGCTTTAGAAGAAGGCATAGTTTTCCCTGCTGGCTCTTTGGGCGTGGGACCAATCTCCAGAGATATGGCCATTTTTGTGCCTGGCACGGCGCCAAGTGGGAAAGGGTGGTTTTGAGGCTGAAGGCAGCAGGAAAGCGTGCAGCCCCCAGGTGTGTGGGGCTACGCAAGCGGTTCCCAAAGAGCTTTAGAAGAAGGCATAATTTTCCCTGCTGGCTCTTTGGGCGTGGGACCAATCTCCAGAGATATGGCCATTTTTGTGCCTGGCGCGGCGCCAATTGGAAAAGGGTGGTTTTGAGGCTGAAGGCAGCAGGAAAGCCTGCAGCCCCCAGGTGTGTGGGGCTACGCAAGCGGTTCCCAAAGAGCTTTAGAAGAAGGCATAGTTTTCCCTGCTGGCTCTTTGGGCGTGGGACCAATCTCCAGCCATATGGCCACTTTTGTGCCTGGCGCGGCGCCAACTGGGAAAGGGTGGTTTTTGAGGCTGAAAGCAGCAGGAAAGCCTGCAGCCCCCAGGTGTGTGGGGCTACGCAAGCGGTTCCCAAAGAGCTTTAGAAGAAGGCATAGTTTTCCCTGCTGGCTCTTTGGGCGTGGGACCAGTCTCCAGAGATATGGCCATTTTTGTGCCTGGTGCGGCGCCAAGTGGGAAAGGGTGGTTTTGAGGCTGAAGGCAGCAGGAAAGCCTGCATCCCCCAGGTGTGTGGGGCTACGCAAGCGGTTCCCAAAGAGCTTTAGAAGAAGGCATAGTTTTCCCTGCTGGCTCTTTGGGCGTGGGACCAATCTCCAGAGATATGGCCATTTTTGTGCCTGGCGCGGCGCCAAGTGGGAAAGGGTGGTTTTGAGGCTGAAGGCAGCAGGAAAGCGTGCAGCCCCCAGGTGTGTGGGGCTACGCAAGCGGTTCCCAAAGAGCTTTAGAAGAAGGCATAGTTTTCCCTGCTGGCTCTTTGGGCGTGGGACCAATCTCCAGAGATATGGCCACTTTTGTGCCTGGCGCGGTGCCAAGTGGGAAAGGGTGGTTTTGAGGCTTAAGGCAGCAGGAAAGCCTGCAGCCCCCAGGTGTGTGGGGCTACGCAAGCGGTTCCCAAAGAGCTTTAGAACAAGGCATAATTTTCCCTGCTGGCTCTTTGGGTGTGGGACCAATCTCCAGAGATATGGCCATTTTTGTGCCTGGCGCGGCGCCAAGTGGGAAAGGGTGGTTTTGAGGCTGAAGGCAGCAGGAAAGCCTGCAGCCCCCAGGTGTGTGGGGCTACGCAAGCGGTTCCCAAAGAGCTTTAGAAGAAGGCATAGTTTTCCCTGCTGGCTCTTTGGGCGTGGGACCAATCTCCAGACGTATGGCCACTTTTGTGCCTGGCGCGGCGCCAAGTGGGAAAGGGTGGTTTTGAGGCTGAAGGCAGCAGGAAAGCCTGCAGCCCCCAGGTCTGTGGGGCTACGCAAGCGGTTCCCAAAGAGCTTTAGAAGAAGGCATAGTTTTCCCTGCTGGCTCTTTGGGCGTGGGACCAATCTCCAGAGATATGGCCATTTTTGTTCCTGGCGCGGCGCCAAGTGGGAAAGGGTGTTTTTGAGGCTGAAGGCAGCAGGAAAGCCTGCAGCCCCCAGGTGTGTGGGGCTACGCAAGCGGTTCCCAAAGAGCTTTAGAAGAAGGCATAGTTTTCCCTGCTGGCTCTTTGGGCGTGGGACCAATCTCCAGAGATATGGCCATTTTTGTGCCTGGCGCGGCGCCAAGTGGGAAAGGGTGGTTTTGAGGCTGAAGGCAGCAGGAAAGCCTGCAGCCCCCAGGTGTGTGGGGCTACGCAAGCGGTTCCCAAAGAGCTTTAGAAGAAGGCATAGTTTTCCCTGCTGGCTCTTTGGGCGTGGGACCAATCTCCAGAGATATGGCCATTTTTGTGCCTGGCGCGGCGCCAAGTGGGAAAGGGTGGTTTTGAGGCTGAAGGCAGCAGGAAAGCCTGCAGCCCCCAGGTGTGTGGGGCTACGCAAGCGGTTCCCAAAGAGCTTTAGAAGAAGGCATAGTTTTCCCTGCTGGCTCTTTGGGCGTGGGACCAATCTCCAGCCATATGGCCACTATTGTGCCTGGCGCGGCGCCAGCTGGGAAAGGGTGGTTTTTGAGGCTGAAAGCAGCAGGAAAGCCTGCAGCCCCCAGGTGTGTGGGGCTACGCAAGCGGTTCCCAAAGAGCTTTAGAAGAAGGCATAGTTTTCCCTGCTGGCTCTTTGGGCGTGGGACCAATCTCCAGAGATATGGCCATTTTTGTGCCTGGTGCGGCGCCAAGTGGGAAAGGGTGGTTTTGAGGCTGAAGGCAGCAGGAAAGCCTGCATCCCCCAGGTGTGTGGGGCTACGCAAGCGGTTCCCAAAGAGCTTTAGAAGAAGGCATAGTTTTCCCTGCTGGCTCTTTGGGCGTGGGACCAATCTCCAGAGATATGGCCATTTTTGTGCCTGGCGCGGCGCCAAGTGGGAAAGGGTGGTTTTGAGGCTGAAGGCAGCAGGAAAGCCTGCAGCCCCCAGGTGTGTGGGGCTACGCAAGCGGTTCCCAAAGAGCTTTAGAAGAAGGCATAGTTTTCCCTGCTGGCTCTTTGGGCGTGGGACCAATCTCCAGAGATATGGCCACTTTTGTGCCTGGGGCGGTGCCAAGTGGGAAAGGGTGGTTTTGAGGCTTAAGGCAGCAGGAAAGCCTGCAGCCCCCAGGTGTGTGGGGCTACGCAAGCGGTTCCCAAAGAGCTTTAGAACAAGGCATAATTTTCCCTGCTGGCTCTTTGGGTGTGGGACAAATCTCCAGAGATATGGCCATTTTTGTGCCTGGCGCGGCGCCAAGTGGGAAAGGGTGGTTTTGAGGCTGAAGGCAGCAGGAAAGCCTGCAGCCCCCAGGTGTGTGGGGCTACGCAAGCGGTTCCCAAAGAGCTTTAGAAGAAGGCATAGTTTTCCCTGCTGGCTCTTTGGGCGTGGGACCAATCTCCAGACCTATGGCCACCTTTGTGCCTGGCGCGGCGCCAAGTGGGAAAGGGTGGTTTTGAGGCTGAAGGCAGCAGGAAAGCCTGCAGCCCCCAGGTGTGTGGGGCTACGCAAGCGGTTCCCAAAGAGCTTTAGAAGAAGGCATAGTTTTCCCTGCTGGCTCTTTGGGCGTGGGACCAATCTCCAGAGATACGGCCATTTTTGTGCCTGGCGCGGTGCCAAGTGGGAAAGGGTGTTTTTGAGGCTGAAGGCAGCAGGAAAGCCTGCAGCCCCCAGGTGTGTGGGGCTACGCAAGCGGTTCCCAAAGAGCTTTAGAAGAAGGCATAGTTTTCCCTGCTGGCTCTTTGGGCGTGGGACCAATCTCCAGAAATATGGCCATTTTTGTGCCTGGCGCGGCGCCAAGTGGGAAAGGGTGGTTTTGAGGCTGAAGGCAGCAGGAAAGCCTGCAGCCCCCAGGTGTGTGGGGCTACGCAAGCGGTTCCCAAAGAGCTTTAGAACAAGGCATAATTTTCCCTGCTGGCTCTTTGGGCGTGGGACCAATCTCCAGACATATGGCCATTTTTGTGCCTGGCGCGGTGCCAAGTGGGAAAGGGTGGTTTTGAGGCTGAAGGCAGCAGGAAAGCCTGTAGCCCCCAGGTGTGTGGGGCTACGCAAGCGGTTCCCAAAGAGCTTTAGAACAAGGCATAGTTTTCCCTGCTGGCTCTTTGAGCGTGGGACCAATCTCCAGAGATATGGCCATTTTTGTGCCTGGCGCGGCGCCAAGTGGGAAAGGGTGGTTTTGAGGCTGAAGGCAGCAGGAAAGCCTGCATCCCCCAGGTGTGTGGGGCTACGCAAGCGGTTCCCAAAGAGCTTTAGAAGAAGGCATAGTTTTCCCTGCTGGCTCTTTGGGCGTGGGACCAATCTCCAGACCTATGGCCACTTTTTTGCCTGGCGCGGCGCCAAGTGGGAAAGGGTGTTTTTGAGGCAGAAGGCAGCAGGAAAGCCTGCAGCCCCCAGGTGTGTGGGGCTACGCAAGCGGTTCCCAAAGAGCTTTAGAAGAAGGCATAGTTTTCCCTGCTGGCTCTTTGGGCGTGGGACCAATCTCCAGACCTATGGCCATTTTTGTGCCTGGCACGGCGCCAAGTGGGAAAGGGTGGTTTTGAGGCTGAAGGCAGCAGGAAAGCCTGCAGCCCCCAGGTGTGTGGGGCTACGCAAGCGGTTCCCAAAGAGCTTTAGAAGAAGGCATAGTTTTCCCTGCTGGCTCTTTGGGCGTGGGACCAATCTCCAGAGATATGGCCATTTTTGTGCCTGGCGCGGCGCCAAGTGGGAAAGGGTGGTTTTGAGGCTGAAGGCAGCAGGAAAGCCTGCAGCCCCCAGGTGTGTGGGGCTACGCAAGCGGTTCCCAAAGAGCTTTAGAAGAAGGCATAGTTTTCCCTGCTGGCTCTTTGGGCGTGGGACCAATCTCCAGACCTATGGCCACTTTTGTGCCTGGCGCGGCGCCAAGTGGGAAAGGGTGGTTTTGAGGCTGAAGGCAGCAGGAAAGCCTGCAGCCCCCAGGTGTGTGGGGCTACGCAAGCGGTTCCCAAAGAGCTTTAGAAGAAGGCATAGTTTTCCCTGCTGGCTCTTTGGGCGTGGGACCAATCTCCAGAGATATGGCCATTTTTGTTCCTGGCGCGGTGCCAAGTGGGAAAGGGTGTTTTTGAGGCTGAAGGCAGCAGGAAAGCCTGCAGCCCCCAGGTGTGTGGGGCTACGCAAGCGGTTCCCAAAGAGCTTTAGAAGAAGGCATAGTTTTCCCTGCTGGCTCTTTGGGCGTGGGACCAATCTCCAGAGATATGGCCATTTTTGTGCCTGGCGCGGCGCCAAGTGGGAAAGGGTGGTTTTGAGGCTGAAGGCAGCAGGAAAGCCTGCAGCCCCCAGGTCTGTGGGGCTACGCAAGCGGTTCCCAAAGAGCTTTAGAAGAAGGCATAGTTTTCCCTGCTGGCTCTTTGGGCGTGGGACCAATCTCCAGAGATATGGCCATTTTTGTGCCTGGCGCGGCGCCAAGTGGGAAAGGGTGGTTTTGAGGCTGAAGGCAGCAGGAAAGCCTGCAGCCCCCAGGTGTGTGGGGCTACGCAAGCGGTTCCCAAAGAGCTTTAGAAGAAGGCATAGTTTTCCCTGCTGGCTCTTTGGGCGTGGGACCAATCTCCAGCCATATGGCCACTATTGTGCCTGGCGCGGCGCCAGCTGGGAAAGGGTGGTTTTTGAGGCTGAAAGCAGCAGGAAAGCCTGCAGCCCCCAGGTGTGTGGGGCTACGCAAGCGGTTCCCAAAGAGCTTTAGAAGAAGGCATAGTTTTCCCTGCTGGCTCTTTGGGCGTGGGACCAATCTCCAGAGATATGGCCATTTTTGTGCCTGGTGCGGCGCCAAGTGGGAAAGGGTGGTTTTGAGGCTGAAGGCAGCAGGAAAGCCTGCATCCCCCAGGTGTGTGGGGCTACGCAAGCGGTTCCCAAAGAGCTTTAGAAGAAGGCATAGTTTTCCCTGCTGGCTCTTTGGGCGTGGGACCAATCTCCAGAGATATGGCCATTTTTGTGCCTGGCGCGGCGCCAAGTGGGAAAGGGTGGTTTTGAGGCTGAAGGCAGCAGGAAAGCCTGCAGCCCCCAGGTGTGTGGGGCTACGCAAGCGGTTCCCAAAGAGCTTTAGAAGAAGGCATAGTTTTCCCTGCTGGCTCTTTGGGCGTGGGACCAATCTCCAGAGATATGGCCACTTTTGTGCCTGGCGCGGTGCCAAGTGGGAAAGGGTGGTTTTGAGGCTTAAGGCAGCAGGAAAGCCTGCAGCCCCCAGGTGTGTGGGGCTACGCAAGCGGTTCCCAAAGAGCTTTAGAACAAGGCATAATTTTCCCTGCTGGCTCTTTGGGTGTGGGACAAATCTCCAGAGATATGGCCATTTTTGTGCCTGGCGCGGCGCCAAGTGGGAAAGGGTGGTTTTGAGGCTGAAGGCAGCAGGAAAGCCTGCAGCCCCCAGGTGTGTGGGGCTACGCAAGCGGTTCCCAAAGAGCTTTAGAAGAAGGCATAGTTTTCCCTGCTGGCTCTTTGGGCGTGGGACCAATCTCCAGACCTATGGCCACCTTTGTGCCTGGCGCGGCGCCAAGTGGGAAAGGGTGGTTTTGAGGCTGAAGGCAGCAGGAAAGCCTGCAGCCCCCAGGTGTGTGGGGCTACGCAAGCGGTTCCCAAAGAGCTTTAGAAGAAGGCATAGTTTTCCCTGCTGGCTCTTTGGGCGTGGGACCAATCTCCAGAGATATGGCCATTTTTGTGCCTGGCGCGGTGCCAAGTGGGAAAGGGTGGTTTTGAGGCTGAAGGCAGCAGGAAAGCCTGCAGCCCCCAGGTGTGTGGGGCTACGCAAGCGGTTCCCAAAGAGCTTTAGAAGAAGGCATAGTTTTCCCTGCTGGCTCTTTGGGCGTGGGACCAATCTCCAGAAATATGGCCATTTTTGTGCCTGGCGCGGCGCCAAGTGGGAAAGGGTGGTTTTGAGGCTGAAGGCAGCAGGAAAGCCTGCAGCCCCCAGGTGTGTGGGGCTACGCAAGCGGTTCCCAAAGAGCTTTAGAACAAGGCATAATTTTCCCTGCTGGCTCTTTGGGCGTGGGACCAATCTCCAGACATATGGCCATTTTTGTGCCTGGCGCGGTGCCAAGTGGGAAAGGGTGGTTTTGAGGCTGAAGGCAGCAGGAAAGCCTGTAGCCCCCAGGTGTGTGGGGCTACGCAAGCGGTTCCCAAAGAGCTTTAGAACAAGGCATAGTTTTCCCTGCTGGCTCTTTGAGCGTGGGACCAATCTCCAGAGATATGGCCATTTTTGTGCCTGGCGCGGCGCCAAGTGGGAAAGGGTGGTTTTGAGGCTGAAGGCAGCAGGAAAGCCTGCAGCCCCCAGGTCTGTGGGGCTACGCAAGCGGTTCCCAAAGAGCTTTAGAAGAAGGCATAGTTTTCCCTGCTGGCTCTTTGGGCGTGGGACCAATCTCCAGACCTATGGCCATTTTTGTGCCTGGCACGGCGCCAAGTGGGAAAGGGTGGTTTTGAGGCTGAAGGCAGCAGGAAAGCCTGCAGCCCCCAGGTGTGTGGGGCTACGCAAGCGGTTCCCAAAGAGCTTTAGAAGAAGGCATAGTTTTCCCTGCTGGCTCTTTGGGCGTGGGACCAATCTCCAGAGATATGGCCATTTTTGTGCCTGGCGCGGCGCCAAGTGGGAAAGGGTGGTTTTGAGGCTGAAGGCAGCAGGAAAGCCTGCAGCCCCAGGTGTGTGGGGCTACGCAAGCGGTTCCCAAAGAGCTTTAGAAGAAGGCATAGTTTTCCCTGCTGGCTCTTTGGGCGTGGGACCAATCTCCAGCCATATGGCCACTTTTGTGCCTGGCGCGGCGCCAAGTGGGAAAGGGTGGTTTTGAGGCTGAAGGCAGCAGGAAAGCCTGCAGCCCCCAGGTCTGTGGGGCTACGCAAGCGGTTCCCAAAGAGCTTTAGAAGAAGGCATAATTTTCCCTGCTGGCTCTTTGGGCGTGGGACCAATCTCCAGAGATATGGCCGTTTTTGTGCCTGGCGCGGCGCCAAGTGGGAAAGGGTGGTTTTGAGGCTGAAGGCAGCAGGAAAGCCTGCATCCCCCAGGTGTGTGGGGCTACGCAAGTGGTTCCCAAAGAGCTTTAGAAGAAGGCATAGTTTTCCCTGCTGGCTCTTTGGGCGTGGGACCAATCTCCAGAGATATGGCCATTTTTGTGCCTGGCGCGGCGCCAAGTGGGAAAGGGTGGTTTTGAGGCTGAAGGCAGCAGGAAAGCGTGCAGCCCCCAGGTGTGTGGGGCTACGCAAGCGGTTCCCAAAGAGCTTTAGAAGAAGGCATAGTTTTCCCTGCTGGCTCTTTGGGCGTGGGACCAATCTCCAGAGATATGGCCATTTTTGTGCCTGGCGCGGTGCCAAGTGGGAAAGGGTGGTTTTGAGGCTGAAGGCAGCAGGAAAGCCTGCAGCCCCCAGCTCTGTGGGGCTACGCAAGCGGTTCCCAAAGAGCTTTAGAAGAAGGCATAGTTTTCCCTGCTGGCTCTTTGGGCGTGGGACCAATCTCCAGAGATATGGCCATTTTTGTGCCTGGCGCGGCGCCAAGTGGGTAAGGGTGGTGTTGAGGCTGAAGGCAGCAGGAAAGCCTGCAGCCCCCAGGTGTGTGGGGCTACGCAAGCGGTTCCCAAAGAGCTTTAGAAGAAGGCATAGTTTTCCCTGCTGGCTCTTTGGGCGTGGGACCAATCTCCAGAGATATGGCCATTTTTGTGCCTGGCGCGGCGCCAAGTGGGTAAGGGTGGTGTTGAGGCTGAAGGCAGCAGGAAAGCCTGCAGCCCCCAGGTGTGTGGGGCTACGCAAGCGGTTCCCAAAGAGCTTTAGAAGAAGGCATAGTTTTCCCTGCTGGCTCTTTGAGCGTGGGACCAATCTCCAGAGATATGGCCATTTTTGTGCCTGGCGCGGTGCCAAGTGGGAAAGGGTGGTTTTGAGGCTGAAGGCAGCAGGAAAGCCTGCAGCCCCCAGGTGTGTGGGGCTACGCAAGCGGTTCCCAAAGAGCTTTAGAAGAAGGCATAGTTTTCCCTGCTGGCTCTTTGGGCGTGGGACCAATCTCCAGACCTATGGCCACTTTTGTGCCTGGCGCGGCGCCAAGTGGGAAAGGGTGTTTTT
The DNA here is from genome assembly GCF_964199755.1 of Larus michahellis. NCBI lineage: Eukaryota > Metazoa > Chordata > Aves > Charadriiformes > Laridae > Larus > Larus michahellis. The sequence continues at coordinate 971,038 of NW_027436376.1, read as the reverse complement.
GAGGCAGAAGGCAGCAGGAAAGCCTGCATCCCCCAGGTGTGTGGGGCTACGCAAGCGGTTCCCAAAGAGCTTTAGAACAAGGCATAGTTTTCCCTGCTGGCTCTTTGGGCGTGGGACCAATCTCCAGACATATGGCCATTTTTGTGCCTGGCACGGCGCCAAGTGGGAAAGGGTGGTTTTGAGGCTGAAGGCAGCAGGAAAGCCTGCAGCCCGCAGGTGTGTGGGGCTACGCAAGCGGTTCCCAAAGAGCTTTAGAAGAAGGCATAGTTTTCCCTGCTGGCTCTTTGGGCGTGGTACCAATCTCCAGAGATATGGCCATTTTTGTGCCTGGCGCGGCGCCAAGTGGGAAAGGGTGGTTTTGAGGCTGAAGGCAGCAGGAAAGCCTGCAGCCCCCAGGTGTGTGGGGCTACGCAAGCGGTTCCCAAAGAGCTTTAGAAGAAGGCATAGTTTTCCCTGCTGGCTCTTTGGGCGTGGGACCAATCTCCAGCCATATGGCCACTTTTGTGCCTGGCGCGGCGCCAAGTGGGAAAGGGTGGTTTTGAGGCTGAAGGCAGCAGGAAAGCCTGCAGCCCGCAGGTGTGTGGGGCTACGCAAGCGGTTCCCAAAGCGCTTTAGAACAAGGCAGAGTTTTCCCTGCTGGCTCTTTGGGCGTGGGACCAATCTCCAGAGATATGGCCATTTTTGTGCCTGGCGCGGCGCCAAGTGGGAAAGGGTGGTTTTGAGGCTGAAGGCAGCAGGAAAGCCTGCAGCCCCCAGGTGTGTGGGGCTACGCAAGCGGTTCCCAAAGAGCTTTAGAAGAAGGCATAGTTTTCCCTGCTGGCTCTTTGGGCGTGGGACCAATCTCCAGAGATATGGCCATTTTTATGCCTGGCGCGGCGCCAAGTGGGAAAGGGTGGTTTTGAGGCTGAAGGCAGCAGGAAAGCCTGCAGCCCCCAGGTGTGTGGGGCTACGCAAGCGGTTCCCAAAGAGCTTTAGAAGAAGGCATAGTTTTCCCTGCTGGCTCTTTGGGCGTGGGACCAATCTCCAGACCTATGGCCACTTTTGTGCCTGGCGCGGCGCCAAGTGGGAAAGGGTGTTTTTGAGGCAGAAGGCAGCAGGAAAGCCTGCAGCCCCCAGGTGTGTGGGGCTACGCAAGCGGTTCCCAAAGAGCTTTAGAACAAGGCATAGTTTTCCCTGCTGGCTCTTTGGGCGTGGGACCAATCTCCAGACCTATGGCCATTTTTTGTGCCTGGCACGGCGCCAAGTGGGAAAGGGTGGTTTTGAGGCTGAAGGCAGCAGGAAAGCCTGCATCCCCCAGGTGTGTGGGGCTACGCAAGCGGTTCCCAAAGAGCTTTAGAAGAAGGCATAGTTTTCCCTGCTGGCTCTTTGGGCGTGGGACCAATCTCCAGAGATATGGCCATTTTTGTGCCTGGCGCGGCGCCAAGTGGGAAAGGGTGGTTTTGAGGCTGAAGGCAGCAGGAAAGCCTGCAGCCCCCAGGTGTGTGGGGCTACGCAAGCGGTTCCCAAAGAGCTTTAGAAGAAGGCATAGTTTTCCCTGCTGGCTCTTTGAGCGTGGGACCAATCTCCAGACATATGGCCATTTCTGTGCCTGGCGCGGCGCCAAGTGGGAAAGGGTGGTTTTGAGGCTGAAGGCAGCAGGAAAGCCTGCAGCCCCCAGGTGTGTGGGGCTACGCAAGCGGTTCCCAAAGAGCTTTAGAAGAAGGCATAGTTTTCCCTGCTGGCTCTTTGGGCGTGGGACCAATCTCCAGACCTATGGCCACTTTTGTGCCTGGCGCGGCGCCAAGTGGGAAAGGGTGTTTTTGAGGCAGAAGGCAGCAGGAAAGCCTGCATCCCCCAGGTGTGTGGGGCTACGCAAGCGGTTCCCAAAGAGCTTTAGAACAAGGCATAGTTTTCCCTGCTGGCTCTTTGGGCGTGGGACCAATCTCCAGACCTATGGCCATTTTTGTGCCTGGCACGGCGCCAAGTGGGAAAGGGTGGTTTTGAGGCTGAAGGCAGCAGGAAAGCCTGCAGCCCCCAGGTGTGTGGGGCTACGCAAGCGGTTCCCAAAGAGCTTTAGAAGAAGGCATAGTTTTCCCTGCTGGCTCTTTGGGCGTGGGACCAATCTCCAGAGATATGGCCATTTTTGTGCCTGGCGCGGCGCCAAGTGGGAAAGGGTGGTTTTGAGGCTGAAGGCAGCAGGAAAGCCTGCAGCCCCCAGGTGTGTGGGGCTACGCAAGCGGTTCCGAAAGAGCTTTAGAAGAAGGCATAGTTTTCCCTGCTGTCTCTTTGGGCGTGGGACCAATCTCCAGAGATATGGCCACTTTTGTGCCTGGCGCGGCGCCAAGTGGGAAAGGGTGGTTTTGAGGCTGAAGGCAGCAGGAAAGCCTGCAGCCCCCAGGTGTGTGGGGCTACGCAAGCGGTTCCCAAATCGCTTTAGAACAAGGCATAGTTTTCCCTGCTGGCTCTTTGGGCGTGGGACCAATCTCCAGAGATATGGCCATTTTTATGCCTGGCGCGGCGCCAAGTGGGAAAGGGTGGTTTTGAGGCTGAAGGCAGCAGGAAAGCCTGTAGCCCCCAGGTGTGTGGGGCTACGGAAGCGGTTCCCAAAGAGCTTTAGAACAAGGCATAATTTTCCCTGCTGGCTCTTTGCGTGTGGGACCAATCTCCAGAGATATGGCCATTTTTGTGCCTGGCGCGGTGCCAAGTGGGAAAGGGTGGTTTTGAGGCTGAAGGCAGCAGGAAAGCCTGCAGCCCCCAGGTGTGTGGGGCTACGCAAGCGGTTCCCAAAGAGCTTTAGAAGAAGGCATAGTTTTCCCTGCTGGCTCTTTGAGCGTGGGACCAATCTCCAGAGATATGGCCATTTTTGTGCCTGGCGCGGCGCCAAGTGGGAAAGGGTGGTTTTGAGGCTGAAGGCAGCAGGAAAGCCTGCAGCCCCCAGGTGTGTGGGGCTACGCAAGCGGTTCCCAAAGAGCTTTAGAAGAAGGCATAGTTTTCCCTGCTGGCTCTTTGGGCGTGGGACCAATCTCCAGACCTATGGCCATTTTTGTGCCTGGCGCGGCGCCAAGTGGGAAAGGGTGGTTTTGAGGCTGAAGGCAGCAGGAAAGCGTGCATCCCCCAGGTGTGTGGGGCTACGCAAGCGGTTCCCAAAGAGCTTTAGAAGAAGGCATAGTTTTCCCTGCTGGCTCTTTGGGCGTGGGACCAATCTCCAGACCTATGGCCATTTTTGTGCCTGGCGCGGCGCCAAGTGGGAAAGGGTGGTTTTGAGGCTGAAGGCAGCAGGAAAGCGTGCATCCCCCAGGTGTGTGGGGCTACGCAAGCGGTTCCCAAAGAGCTTTAGAAGAAGGCATAGTTTTCCCTGCTGGCTCTTTGGGCGTGGGACCAATCTCCAGAGATATGGCCATTTTTGTGCCTGGCGCGGCGCCAAGTGGGAAAGGGTGGTTTTGAGGCTGAAGGCAGCAGGAAAGCCTGCAGCCCCCAGGTGTGTGGGGCTACGCAAGCGGTTCCCAAAGAGCTTTAGAAGAAGGCATAGTTTTCCCTGCTGGCTCTTTGGGCGTGGGACCAATCTCCAGCCATATGGCCACTTTTGTGCTTGGCGCGGCGCCAAGTGGGAAAGGGTGGTTTTGAGGCTGAAGGCAGCAGGAAAGCCTGTAGCCCCCAGGTGTGTGGGGCTACGGAAGCGGTTCCCAAAGAGCTTTAGAACAAGGCATAATTTTCCCTGCTGGCTCTTTGCGTGTGGGACCAATCTCCAGAGATATGGCCATTTTTGTGCCTGGCGCGGTGCCAAGTGGGAAAGGGTGGTTTTGAGGCTGAAGGCAGCAGGAAAGCCTGCAGCCCCCAGGTGTGTGGGGCTACGCAAGCGGTTCCCAAAGAGCTTTAGAAGAAGGCATAATTTTCCCTGCTGGCTCTTTGGGCGTGGGACCAATCTCCAGAGATATGGCCATTTTTGTGCCTGGCGCGGCGCCAAGTGGGAAAGGGTGGTTTTGAGGCTGAAGGCAGCAGGAAAGCCTGCAGCCCCCAGGTGTGTGGGGCTACGCAAGCGGTTCCCAAAGAGCTTTAGAAGAAGGCATAGTTTTCCCTGCTGGCTCTTTGGGCGTGGGACCAATCTCCAGACCTATGGCCACTTTTGTGCCTGGCGCGGCGCCAAGTGGGAAAGGGTGGTTTTGAGGCAGAAGGCAGCAGGAAAGCCTGCAGCCCCCAGGTGTGTGGGGCTACGCAAGCGGTTCCCAAAGAGCTTTAGAACAAGGCATAGTTTTCCCTGCTGGCTCTTTGGGCGTGGGACCAATCTCCAGAGATATGGCCATTTTTGTGCCTGGCACGGCGCCAAGTGGGAAAGGGTGGTTTTGAGGCTGAAGGCAGCAGGAAAGCCTGCAGCCCCCAGGTGTGTGGGGCTACGCAAGCGGTTCCCAAAGAGCTTTAGAAGAAGGCATAGTTTTCCCTGCTGGCTCTTTGGGCGTGGGACCAATCTCCAGAGATATGGCCATTTTTGTGCCTGGCGCGGCGCCAAGTGGGAAAGGGTGGTTTTGAGGCTGAAGGCAGCAGGAAAGCCTGCAGCCCCCAGGTGTGTGGGGCTACGCAAGCGGTTCCCAAAGAGCTTTAGAAGAAGGCATAGTTTTCCCTGCTGGCTCTTTGGGCGTGGGACCAATCTCCAGCCATATGGCCACTTTTGTGCTTGGCGCGGCGCCAAGTGGGAAAGGGTGGTTTTGAGGCTGAAGGCAGCAGGAAAGCCTGCAGCCCCCAGGTGGGTGGGGCTACGCAAGCGGTTCCCAAAGAGCTTTAGAACAAGGCATAATTTTCCCTGCTGGCTCTTTGGGCGTGGGACAAATCTCCAGAGATATGGCCATTTTTGTGCCTGGCGCGGCGCCAAGTGGGAAAGGGTGGTTTTGAGGCTGAAGGCAGCAGGAAAGCCTGCAGCCCCCAGGTGTGTGGGGCTACGCAAGCGGTTCCCAAAGAGCTTTAGAAGAAGGCATAGTTTTCCCTGCTGGCTCTTTGGGCGTGGGACCAATCTCCAGAGATATGGCCACTTTTGTGCCTGGCGCGGCGCCAAGTGGGACAGGGTGGTTTTGAGGCTTAAGGCAGCAGGAAAGCCTGCAGCCCCCAGGTGTGTGGGGCTACGCAAGCGGTTCCCAAAGAGCTTTAGAAGAAGGCATAGTTTTCCCTGCTGGCTCTTTGGGCGTGGGACCAATCTCCAGAGATATGGCCATTTTTGTGCCTGGCGCGGCGCCAAGTGGGAAAGGGTGGTTTTGAGGCTGAAGGCAGCAGGAAAGCCTGCAGCCCCCAGGTGTGTGGGGCTACGCAAGCGGTTCCCAAAGAGCTTTAGAAGAAGGCATAGTTTTCCCTGCTGGCTCTTTGGGCGTGGGACCAATCTCCAGACCTATGGCCATTTTTGTGCCTGGCGCGGCGCCAAGTGGGTAAGGGTGGTGTTGAGGCTGAAGGCAGCAGGAAAGCCTGCAGCCCCCAGGTGTGTGGGGCTACGCAAGCGGTTCCCAAAGAGCTTTAGAAGAAGGCATAGTTTTCCCTGCTGGCTCTTTGGGCGTGGGACCAATCTCCAGAGATATGGCCATTTTTGTGCCTGGCGCGGCGCCAAGTGGGAAAGGGTGGTTTTGAGGCTGAAGGCAGCAGGAAAGCGTGCATCCCCCAGGTGTGTGGGGCTAGGCAAGCGGTTCCCAAAGAGCTTTAGAAGAAGGCATAGTTTTCCCTGCTGGCTCTTTGGGCGTGGGACCAATCTCCAGAGATATGGCCATTTTTGTGCCTGGCGCGGCGCCAAGTGGGAAAGGGTGGTTTTGAGGGTGAAGGCAGCAGGAAAGCCTGCAGCCCCCAGGTGTGTGGGGCTACGCAAGCGGTTCCCAAAGAGCTTTAGAAGAAGGCATAGTTTTCCCTGCTGGCTCTTTGGGCGTGGGACCAATCTCCAGCCATATGGCCACTTTTGTGCTTGGCGCGGCGCTAAGTGGGAAAGGGTGGTTTTGAGGCTGAAGGCAGCAGGAAAGCCTGCAGCCCCCAGGTGGGTGGGGCTACGCAAGCGGTTCCCAAAGAGCTTTAGAACAAGGCATAATTTTCCCTGCTGGCTCTTTGGGCGTGGGACCAATCTCCAGAGATATGGCCATTTTTGTGCCTGGCGCGGCGCCAAGTGGGAAAGGGTGGTTTTGAGGCTGAAGGCAGCAGGAAAGCCTGCATCCCCCAGGTGTGTGGGGCTACGCAAGCGGTTCCCAAAGAGCTTTAGAAGAAGGCATAGTTTTCCCTGCTGGCTCTTTGGGCGTGGGACCAATCTCCAGAGATATGGCCACTTTTGTGCCTGGCGCGGCGCCAAGTGGGACAGGGTGGTTTTGAGGCTTAAGGCAGCAGGAAAGCCTGCAGCCCCCAGGTGTGTGGGGCTACGCAAGCGGTTCCCAAAGAGCTTTAGAAGAAGGCATAGTTTTCCCTGCTGGCTCTTTGGGCGTGGGACCAATCTCCAGAGATATGGCCATTTTTGTGCCTGGCGCGGCGCCAAGTGGGAAAGGGTGGTTTTGAGGCTGAAGGCAGCAGGAAAGCCTGCAGCCCCCAGGTGTGTGGGGCTACGCAAGCGGTTCCCAAAGAGCTTTAGAAGAAGGCATAGTTTTCCCTGCTGGCTCTTTGGGCGTGGGACCAATCTCCAGAGATATGGCCATTTTTGTGCCTGGCGCGGCGCCAAGTGGGAAAGGGTGGTTTTGAGGCTGAAGGCAGCAGGAAAGCCTGCAGGCCCCAGGTGTGTGGGGCTACGCAAGCGGTTCCCAAAGAGCTTTAGAAGAAGGCATAGTTTTCCCTGCTGGCTCTTTGGGCGTGGGACCAATCTCCAGACCTATGGCCATTTTTGTGCCTGGCGCGGCGCCAAGTGGGTAAGGGTGGTGTTGAGGCTGAAGGCAGCAGGAAAGCCTGCAGCCCCCAGGTGTGTGGGGCTACGCAAGCGGTTCCCAAAGAGCTTTAGAAGAAGGCATAGTTTTCCCTGCTGGCTCTTTGGGCGTGGGACCAATCTCCAGAGATATGGCCATTTTTGTGCCTGGCGCGGCGCCAAGTGGGAAAGGGTGGTTTTGAGGCTGAAGGCAGCAGGAAAGCCTGCAGCCCCCAGGTGTGTGGGGCTACGCAAGCGGTTCCCAAAGAGCTTTAGAAGAAGGCATAGTTTTCCCTGCTGGCTCTTTGGGCATGGGACCAATCTCCAGAGATATGGCCATTTTTGTGCCTGGCGCGGCGCCAAGTGGGAAAGGGTGGTTTTGAGGCTGAAGGCAGCAGGAAAGCCTGCAGCCCCCAGGTGTGTGGGGCTACGCAAGCGGTTCCCAAAGAGCTTTAGAACAAGGCATAATTTTCCCTGCTGGCTCTTTGGGTGTGGGACCAATCTCCAGAGATATGGCCATTTTTGTGCCTGGCGCGGTGCCAAGTGGGAAAGGGTGGTTTTGAGGCTGAAGGCAGCAGGAAAGCCTGCAGCCCCCAGGTGTGTGGGCCTACGCAAGCGGTTCCCAAAGAGCTTTAGAAGAAGGCATAGTTTTCCCTGCTGGCTCTTTGGGCGTGGGACCAATCTCCAGCCATATGGCCATTTTTGTGCCTGGCGTGGTGCCAAGTGGGAAAGGGTGGTTTTGAGGCTGAAGGCAGCAGGAAAGCCTGCAGCCCCCAGGTGTGTGGGGCTACGCAAGCGGTTCCCAAAGAGCTTTAGAAGAAGGCATAGTTTTCCCTGCTGGCTCTTTGGGCGTGGGACCAATCTCCAGACGTATGGCCACTTTTGTGCCTGGCGCGGCGCCAAGTGGGAAAGGGTGTTTTTGAGGCAGAAGGCAGAAGGAAAGCCTGCAGCCCCCAGGTGTGTGGGGCTACGCAAGCGGTTCCCAAAGAGCTTTAGAAGAAGGCATAGTTTTCCCTGCTGGCTCTTTGGGCGTGGGACCAATCTCCAGACCTATGGCCACTTTTGTGCCTGGCGCGGCGCCAAGTGGGAAAGGGTGGTTTTGAGGCTGAAGGCAGCAGGAAAGCCTGCAGCCCCCAGGTGTGTGGGGCTACGCAAGCGGTTCCCAAAGAGCTTTAGAAGAAGGCATAGTTTTCCCTGCTGGCTCTTTGGGCGTGGGACCAATCTCCAGAGATATGGCCATTTTTGTGCCTGGCGCGGCGCCAAGTGGGAAAGGGTGGTTTTGAGGCTGAAGGCAGCAGGAAAGCCTGCAGCCCCCAGGTGTGTGGGGCTACGCAAGCGGTTCCCAAAGAGCTTTAGAAGAAGGCATAGTTTTCCCTGCTGGCTCTTTGGGCGTGGGACCAATCTCCAGAGATATGGCCATTTTTGTGCCTGGCGCGGCGCCAAGTGGGAAAGGGTGGTTTTGAGGCTGAAGGCAGCAGGAAAGCCTGCAGGCCCCAGGTGTGTGGGGCTACGCAAGCGGTTCCCAAAGAGCTTTAGAAGAAGGCATAGTTTTCCCTGCTGGCTCTTTGGGCGTGGGACCAATCTCCAGACCTATGGCCATTTTTGTGCCTGGCGCGGCGCCAAGTGGGTAAGGGTGGTGTTGAGGCTGAAGGCAGCAGGAAAGCCTGCAGCCCCCAGGTGTGTGGGGCTACGCAAGCGGTTCCCAAAGAGCTTTAGAAGAAGGCATAGTTTTCCCTGCTGGCTCTTTGGGCGTGGGACCAATCTCCAGAGATATGGCCATTTTTGTGCCTGGCGCGGCGCCAAGTGGGAAAGGGTGGTTTTGAGGCTGAAGGCAGCAGGAAAGCCTGCAGCCCCCAGGTGTGTGGGGCTACGCAAGCGGTTCCCAAAGAGCTTTAGAAGAAGGCATAGTTTTCCCTGCTGGCTCTTTGGGCGTGGGACCAATCTCCAGAGATATGGCCATTTTTGTGCCTGGCGCGGCGCCAAGTGGGAAAGGGTGGTTTTGAGGCTGAAGGCAGCAGGAAAGCCTGCAGCCCCCAGGTGTGTGGGGCTACGCAAGCGGTTCCCAAAGAGCTTTAGAACAAGGCATAATTTTCCCTGCTGGCTCTTTGGGTGTGGGACCAATCTCCAGAGATATGGCCATTTTTGTGCCTGGCGCGGTGCCAAGTGGGAAAGGGTGGTTTTGAGGCTGAAGGCAGCAGGAAAGCCTGCAGCCCCCAGGTGTGTGGGCCTACGCAAGCGGTTCCCAAAGAGCTTTAGAAGAAGGCATAGTTTTCCCTGCTGGCTCTTTGGGCGTGGGACCAATCTCCAGCCATATGGCCATTTTTGTGCCTGGCGTGGTGCCAAGTGGGAAAGGGTGGTTTTGAGGCTGAAGGCAGCAGGAAAGCCTGCAGCCCCCAGGTGTGTGGGGCTACGCAAGCGGTTCCCAAAGAGCTTTAGAAGAAGGCATAGTTTTCCCTGCTGGCTCTTTGGGCGTGGGACCAATCTCCAGACGTATGGCCACTTTTGTGCCTGGCGCGGCGCCAAGTGGGAAAGGGTGTTTTTGAGGCAGAAGGCAGAAGGAAAGCCTGCAGCCCCCAGGTGTGTGGGGCTACGCAAGCGGTTCCCAAAGAGCTTTAGAAGAAGGCATAGTTTTCCCTGCTGGCTCTTTGGGCGTGGGACCAATCTCCAGAGATATGGCCACTTTTGTGCCTGGCGCGGCGCCAAGTGGGAAAGGGTGGTTTTGAGGCTGAAGGCAGCAGGAAAGCCTGCAGCCCCCAGGTGTGTGGGGCTACGCAAGCGGTTCCCAAAGAGCTTTAGAAGAAGGCATAGTTTTCCCTGCTGGCTCTTTGGGCGTGGGACCAATCTCCAGAGATATGGCCATTTTTGTGCCTGGCGCGGCGCCAAGTGGGAAAGGGTGGTTTTGAGGGTGAAGGCAGCAGGAAAGCCTGCAGCCCCCAGGTGTGTGGGGCTACGCAAGCGGTTCCCAAAGAGCTTTAGAAGAAGGCATAGTTTTCCCTGCTGGCTCTTTGGGCGTGGGACCAATCTCCAGAGATATGGCCACTTTTGTGCCTGGTGCGGCGCCAAGTGGGAAAGGGTGGTTTTGAGGCTGAAGGCAGCAGGAAAGCCTGCAGCCCCCAGGTGTGTGGGGCTACGCAAGCGGTTCCCAAAGAGCTTTAGAAGAAGGCATAGTTTTCCCTGCTGGCTCTTTGGGCGTGGGACCAATCTCCAGAGATATGGCCATTTTTGTGCCTGGCGCGGCGCCAAGTGGGAAAGGGTGGTTTTGAGGCTGAAGGCAGCAGGAAAGCCTGCAGCCCCCAGGTGTGTGGGGCTACGCAAGCGGTTCCCAAAGAGCTTTAGAACAAGGCATAGTTTTCCCTGCTGGCTCTTTGGGCGTGGGACCAATCTCCAGAGATATGGCCATTTTTGTGCCTGGCGCGGCGCCAAGTGGGAAAGGGTGGTTTTGAGGCTGAAGGCAGCAGGAAAACCTGCACGCCCCAGGTGTGTGGGGCTACGCAAGCGGTTCCCAAAGAGCTTTAGAAGAAGGCATAGTTTTCCCTACTGGCTCTTTGGGCGTGGGACCAATCTCCAGAGATATGGCCATTTTTGTGCCTGGCGTGGTGCCAAGTGGGAAAGGGTGGCTTTGAGGCTGAAGGCAGCAGGAAAGCCTGCAGCCCCCAGGTCTGTGGGGCTACGCAAGCGGTTCCCAAAGAGCTTTAGAAGAAGGCATAGTTTTCCCTGCTGGCTCTTTGGGCGTGGGACCAATCTCCAGAGATATGGCCATTTTTGTGCCTGGCGCGGTGCCAAGTGGGAAAGGGTGATTTTGAGGCTGAAGGCAGCAGGAAAGCCTGCAGCCCCCAGGTGGGTGGGGCTACGCAAGCGGTTCCCAAAGAGCTTTAGAAGAAGGCATAGTTTTCCCTGCTGGCTCTTTGGGCGTGGGACCAATCTCCAGAGATATGGCCATTTTTGTGCCTGGCGCGGCGCCAAGTGGGTAAGGGTGGTTTTGAGGCTGAAGGCAGCAGGAAAGCCTGCAGCCCCCAGGTGTGTGGGGCTACGCAAGCGGTTCCCAAAGAGCTTTAGAAGAAGGCATAGTTTTCCCTGCTGGCTCTTTGGGCGTGGGACCAATCTCCAGAGATATGGCCATTTTTGTGCCTGGCGCGGCGCCAAGTGGGAAAGGGTGGTTTTGAGGCTGAAGGCAGCAGGAAAGCCTGCAGCCCCCAGGTGTGTGGGGCTACGCAAGCGGTTCCCAAAGAGCTTTAGAAGAAGGCATAGTTTTCCCTGCTGGCTCTTTGGGCGTGGGACCAATCTCCAGAGATATGGCCATTTTTGTGCCTGGCGCGGCGCCAAGTGGGAAAGGGTGTTTTTGAGGCTGAAGGCAGCAGGAAAACCTGCGCGCCCCAGGTCTGTGGGGCTACGCAAGCGGTTCCCAAAGAGCTTTAGAAGAAGGCATAGTTTTCCCTGCTGGGTCTTTGGGCGTGGGACCAATCTCCAGAGATATGGCCATTTTTGTGCCTGGCGCGGCGCCAAGTGGGAAAGGGTGGTTTTGAGGCTGAAGGCAGCAGGAAAGCCTGCAGCCCCCAGGTGTGTGGGGCTACGCAAGCGGTTCCCAAAGAGCTTTAGAAGAAGGCATAGTTTTCCCTGCTGGCTCTTTGGGCGTGGGACCAATCTCCAGAGATATGGCCATTTTTGTGCCTGGCGCGGCGCCAAGTGGGAAAGGGTGGTTTTGAGGCTGAAGGCAGCAGGAAAGCCTGCAGCCCGCAGGTGTGTGGGGCTACGCAAGCGGTTCCCAAAGAGCTTTAGAAGAAGGCATAGTTTTCCCTGCTGGCTCTTTGGGCGTGGGACCAATCTCCAGAGATATGGCCACTTTTGTGCCTGGCGCGGCGCCAAGTGGGAAAGGGTGTTTTTGAGGCTGAAGGCAGCAGGAAAGCGTGCAGCCCCCAGGTGTGTGGGGCTACGCAAGCGGTTCCCAAAGAGCTTTAGAAGAAGGCATAGTTTTCCCTGCTGGCTCTTTGGGCGTGGGACCAATCTCCAGAGATATGGCCATTTTTGTGCCTGGCGCGGCGCCAAGTGGGAAAGGGTGGTTTTGAGGCTGAAGGCAGCAGGAAAGCCTGCAGCCCCCAGGTGTGTGGGGCTATGCAAGCGGTTCCCAAAGAGCTTTAGAAGAAGGCATAGTTTTCCCTGCTGGCTCTTTGGGCGTGGGACCAATCTCCAGACCTATGGCCATTTTTGTGCCTGGCGCGGCGCCAAGTGGGAAAGGGTGGTTTTGAGGCTGAAGGCAGCAGGAAAGCCTGCAGCCCCCAGGTGTGTGGGGCTACGCAAGCGGTTCCCAAAGAGCTTTAGAAGAAGGCATAGTTTTCCCTGCTGGCTCTTTGGGTGTGGGACCAGTCTCCAGACATATGGCCATTTTTGTGCCTGGCGCGGTGCCAAGTGGGAAAGGGTGGTTTTGAGGCTGAAGGCAGCAGGAAAGCCTGCAGCCCCCAGGTGTGTGGGGCTACGCAAGCGGTTCCCAAAGAGCTTTAGAAGAAGGCATAGTTTTCCCTGCTGGCTCTTTGGGCGTGGGACCAATCTCCAGACCTATGGCCACTTTTGTGCCTGGCGCGGCGCCAAGTGGGAAAGGGTGGTTTTGAGGCTGAAGGCAGCAGGAAAGCCTGCAGCCCCCAGGTGTGTGGGGCTACGCAAGCGGTTCCCAAAGAGCTTTAGAAGAAGGCATAGTTTTCCCTGCTGGCTCTTTGGGCGTGGGACCAATCTCCAGCCATATGGCCACTTTTGTGCTTGGCGCGGCGCCAAGTGGGAAAGGGTGGTTTTGAGGCTGAAGGCAGCAGGAAAGCCTGCAGCCCCCAGGTGGGTGGGGCTACGCAAGCGGTTCCCAAAGAGCTTTAGAACAAGGCATAGTTTTCCCTGCTGGCTCTTTGGGCGTGGGACCAATCTCCAGACCTATGGCCATTTTTGTGCCTGGTGCGGCGCCAAGTGGGAAAGGGTGGTTTTGAGGCTGAAGGCAGCAGGAAAGCCTGCAGCCCCCAGGTGTGTGGGGCTACGCAAGCGGTTCCCAAAGAGCTTTAGAAGAAGGCATAGTTTTCCCTGCTGGCTCTTTGGGCGTGGGACCAATCTCCAGAGATATGGCCATTTTTGTGCCTGGCGCGGCGCCAAGTGGGAAAGGGTGGTTTTGAGGCTGAAGGCAGCAGGAAAGCCTGCAGCCCCCAGGTGTGTGGGGCTACGCAAGCGGTTCCCAAAGAGCTTTAGAAGAAGGCATAGTTTTCCCTGCTGGCTCTTTGGGCGTGGGACCAATTTCCAGACATATGGCCATTTTTGTGCCTGGTGCGGCGCCAAGTGGGAAAGGGTGGTTTTGAGGCTGAAGGCAGCAGGAAAGCCTGCATCCCCCAGGTGTGTGGGGCTACGCAAGCGGTTCCCAAAGAGCTTTAGAGGAAGGCATAATTTTCCCTGCTGGCTCTTTGGGCGTGGTACCAATCTCCAGAGATATGGCCATTTTTGTGCCTGGTGCGGCGCCAAGTGGGAAAGGGTGGTTTTGAGGCTGAAGGCAGCAGGAAAGCCTGCAGGCCCCAGGTGTGTGGGGCTACGCAAGCGGTTCCCAAAGAGCTTTAGAAGAAGGCATAGTTTTCCCTGCTGGCTCTTTGGGCGTGGGACCAATCTCCAGACCTATGGCCATTTTTGTGCCTGGCGCGGCGCCAAGTGGGTAAGGGTGGTGTTGAGGCTGAAGGCAGCAGGAAAGCCTGCAGCCCCCAGGTGTGTGGGGCTACGCAAGCGGTTCCCAAAGAGCTTTAGAAGAAGGCATAGTTTTCCCTGCTGGCTCTTTGGGCATGGGACCAATCTCCAGAGATATGGCCACTTTCGTGCCTGGTGCGGCGCCAAGTGGGAAAGGGTGTTTTTGAGGCTGAAGGCAGCAGGAAAGCCTGCAGCCCCCAGGTGTGTGGGGCTACGCAAGCGGTTCCCAAAGAGCTTTAGAAGAAGGCATAGTTTTCCCTGCTGGCTCTTTGGGCGTGGGACCAATCTCCAGAGATATGGCCATTTTTGTGCCTGGCGCGGCGCCAAGTGGGAAAGGGTGGTTTTGAGGCTGAAGGCAGCAGGAAAGCCTGCAGCCCCCAGGTGTGTGGGGCTACGCAAGCGGTTCCCAAAGAGCTTTAGAAGAAGGCATAGTTTTCCCTGCTGGCTCTTTGGGCGTGGGACCAATCTCCAGAGATATGGCCATTTTTGTGCCTGGCGCGGCGCCAAGTGGGAAAGGGTGGTTTTGAGGCTGAAGGCAGCAGGAAAGCCTGCAGCCCCCAGGTGTGTGGGGCTACGCAAGCGGTTCCCAAAGAGCTTTAGAGGAAGGCATAATTTTCCCTGCTGGCTCTTTGGGCGTGGTACCAATCTCCAGAGATATGGCCATTTTTGTGCCTGGTGCGGCGCCAAGTGGGAAAGGGTGGTTTTGAGGCTGAAGGCAGCAGGAAAGCCTGCAGGCCCCAGGTGTGTGGGGCTACGCAAGCGGTTCCCAAAGAGCTTTAGAAGAAGGCATAGTTTTCCCTGCTGGCTCTTTGGGCGTGGGACCAATCTCCAGACCTATGGCCATTTTTGTGCCTGGCGCGGCGCCAAGTGGGTAAGGGTGGTGTTGAGGCTGAAGGCAGCAGGAAAGCCTGCAGCCCCCAGGTGTGTGGGGCTACGCAAGCGGTTCCCAAAGAGCTTTAGAAGAAGGCATAGTTTTCCCTGCTGGCTCTTTGGGCATGGGACCAATCTCCAGAGATATGGCCACTTTCGTGCCTGGTGCGGCGCCAAGTGGGAAAGGGTGTTTTTGAGGCTGAAGGCAGCAGGAAAGCCTGCAGCCCCCAGGTGTGTGGGGCTACGCAAGCGGTTCCCAAAGAGCTTTAGAAGAAGGCATAGTTTTCCCTGCTGGCTCTTTGGGCGTGGGACCAATCTCCAGAGATATGGCCATTTTTGTGCCTGGCGCGGCGCCAAGTGGGAAAGGGTGGTTTTGAGGCTGAAGGCAGCAGGAAAGCCTGCAGCCCCCAGGTGTGTGGGGCTACGCAAGCGGTTCCCAAAGAGCTTTAGAAGAAGGCATAGTTTTCCCTGCTGGCTCTTTGGGCGTGGGACCAATCTCCAGAGATATGGCCATTTTTGTGCCTGGCGCGGCGCCAAGTGGGAAAGGGTGTTTTTGAGGCTGAAGGCAGCAGGAAAACCTGCACGCCCCAGGTCTCTGGGGCTACGCAAGCGGTTCCCAAAGAGCTTTAGAAGAAGGCATAGTTTTCCCTGCTGGCTCTTTGGGCGTGGGACCAATCTCCAGAGATATGGACATTTTTGTGCCTGGCGCGGTGCCAAGTGGGAAAGGGTGGTTTTGAGGCTGAAGGCAGCAGGAAAGCCTGCAGCCCCCAGGTGTGTGGGGCTACGCAAGCGGTTCCCAAAGAGCTTTAGAAGGCATAATTTTCCCTGCTGGCTCTTTGGGCGTGGTACCAATCTCCAGAGATATGGCCATTTTTGTGCCTGGCGCGGCGCCAAGTGGGAAAGGGTGGTTTTGAGGCTGAAGGCAGCAGGAAAGCCTGCAGCCCCCAGGTGTGTGGGGCTACGCAAGCGGTTCCCAAAGAGCTTTAGAACAAGGCATAGTTTTCCCTGCTGGCTCTTTGGGCGTGGGACCAATCTCCAGAGATATGGCCATTTTTGTGCCTGGCGCGGCGCCAAGTGGGAAAGGGTGGTTTTGAGGCTGAAGGCAGCAGGAAAGCCTGCATCCCCCAGGTGTGTGGGGCTACGCAAGCGGTTCCCAAAGAGCTTTAGAACAAGGCATAATTTTCCCTGCTGGCTCTTTGGGTGTGGGACCAATCTCCAGACCTATGGCCATTTTTGTGCCTGGTGCGGCGCCAAGTGGGAAAGGGTGGTTTTGAGGCTGAAGGCAGCAGGAAAGCCTGCAGGCCCCAGGTGTGTGGGGCTACGCAAGCGGTTCCCAAAGAGCTTTAGAAGAAGGCATAGTTTTCACTGCTGGCTCTTTGGGCGTGGGACCAATCTCCAGACCTATGGCCATTTTTGTGCCTGGCGCGGCGCCAAGTGGGTAAGGGTGGTGTTGAGGCTGAAGGCAGCAGGAAAGCCTGCAGCCCCCAGGTGTGTGGGGCTACGCAAGCGGTTCCCAAAGAGCTTTAGAAGAAGGCATAGTTTTCCCTGCTGGCTCTTTGGGCGTGGGACCAATCTCCAGAGATATGGCCACTTTCGTGCCTGGTGCGGCGCCAAGTGGGAAAGGGTGTTTTTGAGGCTGAAGGCAGCAGGAAAGCCTGCAGCCCCCAGGTGTGTGGGGCTACGCAAGCGGTTCCCAAAGAGCTTTAGAAGAAGGCATAGTTTTCCCTGCTGGCTCTTTGGGCGTGGGACCAATCTCCAGAGATATGGCCATTTTTGTGCCTGGCGCGGCGCCAAGTGGGAAAGGGTGGTTTTGAGGCTGAAGGCAGCAGGAAAGCCTGCAGCCCCCAGGTGTGTGGGGCTACGCAAGCGGTTCCCAAAGAGCTTTAGAAGAAGGCATAGTTTTCCCTTCTGGCTCTTTGGGCGTGGGACCAATCTCCAGAGATATGGCCATTTTTGTGCCTGGCGCGGCGCCAAGTGGGAAAGGGTGGTTTTGAGGCTGAAGGCAGCAGGAAAAACTGCACGCCCCAGGTCTCTGGGGCTACGCAAGCGGTTCCCAAAGAGCTTTAGAAGAAGGCATAGTTTTCCCTACTGGCTCTTTGGGCGTGGGACCAATCTCCAGAGATATGGCCATTTTTGTGCCTGGCGCGGCGCCAGGTGGGAAAGGGTGGTTTTGAGGCTGAAGGCAGCAGGAAAGCCTGCAGCCCCCAGGTGTGTGGGGCTACGCAAGCGGTTCCCAAAGAGCTTTAGAAGAAGGCATAGTTTTCCCTGCTGGCTCTTTGGGCGTGGGACCAATCTCCAGAGATATGGCCATTTTTGTGCCTGGGGCGGTGCCAAGTGGGAAAGGGTGGTTTTGAGGCTGAAGGCAGCAGCAAAGCCTGCAGCCCCCAGGTGTGTGGGGCTACGCAAGCGGTTCCCAAAGAGCTTTAGAACAAGGCATAGTTTTCCCTGCTGGCTCTTTGGGCGTGGGACCAATCTCCAGACATATGGCCATTTTTGTGCCTGGTGCGGCGCCAAGTGGGAAAGGGTGGCTTTGAGGCTGAAGGCAGCAGGAAACCCTGCAGCCCCCAGGTGTGTGGGGCTACGCAAGCGGTTCCCAAAGAGCTTTAGAACAAGGCATAATTTTCCCTGCTGGCTCTTTGGGCGTGGTACCAATCTCCAGAGATATGGCCATTTTTGTGCCTGGCGCGGCGCCAAGTGGGAAAGGGTGGTTTTGAGGCTGAAGGCAGCAGGAAAGCCTGCAGCCCCCAGGTGTGTGGGGCTACGCAAGCGGTTCCCAAAGAGCTTTAGAAGAAGGCATAGTTTTCCCTGCTGGCTCTTTGGGCGTGGGACCAATCTCCAGAGATATGGCCATTTTTGTGCCTGGCGCGGTGCCAAGTGGGAAAGGGTGGTTTTGAGGCTGAAGGCAGCAGGAAAGCCTGCATCCCCCGGGTGTGTGGGGCTACGCAAGCGGTTCCCAAAGAGCTTTAGAACAAGGCATAATTTTCCCTGCTGGCTCTTTGGGTGTGGGACCAATCTCCAGACCTATGGCCATTTTTGTGCCTGGTGCGGCGCCAAGTGGGAAAGGGTGGTTTTGAGGCTGAAGGCAGCGGGAAAGCCTGCAGGCCCCAGGTGTGTGGGGCTACGCAAGCGGTTCCCAAAGAGCTTTAGAAGAAGGCATAGTTTTCCCTGCTGGCTCTTTGGGCGTGGGACCAATCTCCAGACCTATGGCCATTTTTGTGCCTGGCGCGGCGCCAAGTGGGTAAGGGTGGTGTTGAGGCTGAAGGCAGCAGGAAAGCCTGCAGCCCCCAGGTGTGTGGGGCTACGCAAGCGGTTCCCAAAGAGCTTTAGAAGAAGGCATAGTTTTCCCTGCTGGCTCTTTGGGCGTGGGACCAATCTCCAGACCTCTGGCCATTTTTGTGCCTGGCGCGGTGCCAAGTGGGAAAGGGTGGTTTTGAGGCTGAAGGCAGCAGGAAAGCCTGCAGCCCCCAGGTGTGTGGGGCTACGCAAGCGGTTCCCAAAGAGCTTTAGAAGTAGGCATAGTTTTCCCTGCTGGCTCTTTGGGCGTGGGACCAATCTCCAGAGATATGGCCATTTTTGTGCCTGGCGCGGCGCCAAGTGGGAAAGGGTGGTTTTGAGGCTGAAGGCAGCAGGAAAGCCTGCATCCCCCAGGTGTGTGGGGCTACGCAAGCGGTTCCCAAAGAGCTTTAGAAGAAGGCATAGTTTTCCCTGCTGGCTCTTTGGGCGTGGGACCAATCTCCAGCCATATGGCCACTTTTGTGCTTGGCGCGGCGCCAAGTGGGAAAGGGTGGTTTTGAGGCTGAAGGCAGCAGGAAAGCCTGCAGCCCCCAGGTGTGTGGGGCTACGCAAGCGGTTCCCAAAGAGCTTTAGAACAAGGCATAATTTTCCCTGCTGGCTCTTTGGGCGTGGGACCAATCTCCAGAGATATGGCCATTTTTGTGCCTGGCGCGGCGCCAAGTGGGAAAGGGTGGTTTTGAGGCTGAAGGCAGCAGGAAAGCCTGCAGCCCCCAGGTGTGTGGGGCTACGCAAGCGGTTCCCAAAGAGCTTTAGAACAAGGCATAGTTTTCCCTGCTGGCTCTTTGGGCGTGGGACCAATCTCCAGAGATATGGCCACTTTTGTGCCTGGTGCGGCGCCAAGTGGGAAAGGGTGGTTTTGAGGCTGAAGGCAGCAGGAAAGCCTGCAGCCCCCAGGTGTGTGGGGCTACGCAAGCGGTTCCCAAAGAGCTTTAGAAGAAGGCATAGTTTTCCCTGCTGGCTCTTTGGGCGTGGGACCAATCTCCAGAGATATGGCCATTTTTGTGCCTGGCGCGGCGCCAAGTGGGAAAGGGTGGTTTTGAGGCTGAAGGCAGCAGGAAAGCCTGCAGCCCCCAGGTGTGTGGGGCTACGCAAGCGGTTCCCAAAGAGCTTTAGAAGAAGGCATAGTTTTCCCTGCTGGCTCTTTGGGCGTGGGACCAATCTCCAGAGATATGGCCATTTTTGTGCCTGGCGCGGCGCCAAGTGGGAAAGGGTGTTTTTGAGGCTGAAGGCAGCAGGAAAACCTGCACGCCCCAGGTCTGTGGGGCTACGCAAGCGGTTCCCAAAGAGCTTTAGAAGAAGGCATAGTTTTCCCTACTGGCTCTTTGGGCGTGGGACCAATCTCCAGAGATATGGCCATTTTTGTGCCTGGCGCGGCGCCAAGTGGGAAAGGGTGGTTTTGAGGCTGAAGGCAGCAGGAAAGCCTGCAGCCCGCAGGTGTGTGGGGCTACGCAAGCGGTTCCCAAAGAGCTTTAGAAGAAGGCATAGTTTTCCCTGCTGGCTCTTTGGGCGTGGGACCAATCTCCAGAGATATGGCCATTTTTGTGCCTGGCGCGGTGCCAAGTGGGAAAGGGTGGTTTTGAGGCTGAAGGCAGCAGGAAAGCCTGCAGCCCCCAGGTCTGTGGGGCTACGCAAGCGGTTCCCAAAGAGCTTTAGAAGAAGGCATAGTTTTCCCTGCTGGCTCTTTGGGCATGGGACCAATCTCCAGAGATATGGCCATTTTTGTGCCTGGCGCGGTGCCAAGTGGGAAAGGGTGGTTTTGAGGCTGAAGGCAGCAGGAAAGCCTGCAGCCCCCAGGTGTGTGGGGCTACGCAAGCGGTTCCCAAAGAGCTTTAGAAGAAGGCATAGTTTTCCCTGCTGGCTCTTTGGGCGTGGGACCAATCTCCAGAGATATGGCCATTTTTGTGCCTGGCGCGGCGCCAAGTGGGAAAGGGTGGTTTTGAGGCTGAAGGCAGCAGGAAAGCCTGCAGCCCCCAGGTGGGTGGGGCTACGCAAGCGGTTCCCAAAGAGCTTTAGAAGAAGGCATAGTTTTCCCTGCTGGCTCTTTGGGCGTGGGACCAATCTCCAGAGATATGGCCATTTTTGTGCCTGGCGCGGTGCCAAGTGGGAAAGGGTGGTTTTGAGGCTGAAGGCAGCAGGAAAGCCTGTAGCCCCCAGGTGTGTGGGGCTACGCAAGCGGTTCCCAAAGAGCTTTAGAACAAGGCATAATTTTCCCTGCTGGCTCTTTGGGCGTGGGACCAATCTCCAGACCTATGGCCATTTTTGTGCCTGGTGCGGCGCCAAGTGGGAAAGGGTGGTTTTGAGGTTGAAGGCAGCAGGAAAGCCTGCAGCCCCCAGGTCTGTGGGGCTACGCAAGCGGTTCCCAAAGAGCTTTAGAACAAGGCATAGTTTTCCCTGCTGGCTCTTTGGGCGTGGGACCAATCTCCAGACCTATGGCCATTTTTGTGCCTGGCGCGGCGCCAAGTGGGTAAGGGTGGTGTTGAGGCTGAAGGCAGCAGGAAAACCTGCACGCCCCAGGTCTCTGGGGCTACGCAAGCGGTTCCCAAAGAGCTTTAGAAGAAGGCATAGTTTTCCCTACTGGCTCTTTGGGCGTGGGACCAATCTCCAGAGATATGGACATTTTTGTGCCTGGCGCGGTGCCAAGTGGGAAAGGGTGGTTTTGAGGCTGAAGGCAGCAGGAAAGCCTGCAGCCCCCAGGTCTGTGGGGCTACGCAAGCGGTTCCCAAAGAGCTTTAGAAGAAGGCATAGTTTTCCCTGCTGGCTCTTTGGGCGTGGGACCAATCTCCAGAGATATGGCCATTTTTGTGCCTGGCGCGGTGCCAAGTGGGAAAGGGTGGTTTTGAGGCTGAAGGCAGCAGGAAAGCCTGCAGCCCCCAGGTGTGTGGGGCTACGCAAGCGGTTCCCAAAGAGCTTTAGAAGAAGGCATAGTTTTCCCTGCTGGCTCTTTGGGCGTGGGACCAGTCTCCAGAGATATGGCCATTTTTGTGCCTGGCGCGGCGCCAAGTGGGAAAGGGTGGTTTTGAGGCTGAAGGCAGCAGGAAAGCCTGCAGCCCCCAGGTGTGTGGGGCTACGCAAGCGGTTCCCAAAGAGCTTTAGAACAAGGCATAGTTTTCCCTGCTGGCTCTTTGGGCGTGGGACCAATCTCCAGACATATGGCCATTTTTGTGCCTGGTGCGGCGCCAAGTGGGAAAGGGTGGTTTTGAGGCTGAAGGCAGCAGGAAAGCCTGCAGCCCCCAGGTCTGTGGGGCTACGCAAGCGGTTCCCAAAGAGCTTTAGAAGAAGGCATAATTTTCCCTGCTGGCTCTTTGGGCGTGGTACCAATCTCCAGAGATATGGCCATTTTTGTGCCTGGCGCGGCGCCAAGTGGGAAAGGGTGGTTTTGAGGCTGAAGGCAGCAGGAAAGCCTGCAGCCCCCAGGTGTGTGGGGCTACGCAAGCGGTTCCCAAAGAGCTTTAGAACAAGGCATAGTTTTCCCTGCTGGCTCTTTGGGCGTGGGACCAATCTCCAGAGATATGGCCATTTTTGTGCCTGGCGCGGCGCCAAGTGGGAAAGGGTGGTTTTGAGGCTGAAGGCAGCAGGAAAGCCTGTAGCCCCCAGGTGTGTGGGGCTACGCAAGCGGTTCCCAAAGAGCTTTAGAACAAGGCATAATTTTCCCTGCTGGCTCTTTGGGTGTGGGACCAATCTCCAGACCTATGGCCATTTTTGTGCCTGGTGCGGCGCCAAGTGGGAAAGGGTGGTTTTGAGGCTGAAGGCAGCAGGAAAGCCTGCAGGCCCCAGGTCTGTGGGGCTACGCAAGCGGTTCCCAAAGAGCTTTAGAAGAAGGCATAGTTTTCCCTGCTGGCTCTTTGGGCGTGGGACCAATCTCCAGACCTATGGCCATTTTTGTGCCTGGCGCGGCGCCAAGTGGGTAAGGGTGGTGTTGAGGCTGAAGGCAGCAGGAAAGCCTGCAGCCCCCAGGTGTGTGGGGCTACGCAAGCGGTTCCCAAAGAGCTTTAGAAGAAGGCATAGTTTTCCCTGCTGGCTCTTTGGGCGTGGGACCAATCTCCAGAGATATGGCCATTTTTGTGCCTGGCGCGGCGCCAAGTGGGAAAGGGTGGTTTTGAGGCTGAAGGCAGCAGGAAAACCTGCACGCCCCAGGTCTCTGGGGCTACGCAAGCGGTTCCCAAAGAGCTTTAGAAGAAGGCATAGTTTTCCCTACTGGCTCTTTGGGCGTGGGACCAATCTCCAGAGATATGGCCATTTTTGTGCCTGGCGCGGTGCCAAGTGGGAAAGGGTGGTTTTGAGGCTGAAGGCAGCAGGAAAGCCTGCAGCCCCCAGGTCTGTGGGGCTACGCAAGCGGTTCCCAAAGAGCTTTAGAAGAAGGCATAGTTTTCCCTGCTGGCTCTTTGGGCGTGGGACCAATCTCCAGAGATATGGCCATTTTTGTGCCTGGCGCGGCGCCAAGTGGGAAAGGGTGGTTTTGAGGCTGAAGGCAGCAGGAAAGCCTGCAGCCCCCAGGTCTGTGGGGCTACGCAAGCGGTTCCCAAAGAGCTTTAGAAGAAGGCATAGTTTTCCCTGCTGGCTCTTTGGGCGTGGGACCAATCTCCAGAGATATGGCCATTTTTGTGCCTGCCGCGGTGCCAAGTGGGAAAGGGTGTTTTTGAGGCTGAAGGCAGCAGGAAAGCCTGCAGCCCCCAGGTGTGTGGGGCTACGCAAGCGGTTCCCAAAGAGCTTTAGAACAAGGCATAGTTTTCCCTGCTGGCTCTTTGGGCGTGGGACCAATCTCCAGAGATATGGCCATTTTTGTGCCTGGCGCGGCGCCAAGTGGGAAAGGGTGGTTTTGAGGCTGAAGGCAGCAGGAAAGCCTGCAGCCCCCAGGTGTGTGGGGCTACGCAAGCGGTTCCCAAAGAGCTTTAGAAGAAGGCATAGTTTTCCCTGCTGGCTCTTTGGGCGTGGGACCAATCTCCAGAGATATGGCCATTTTTGTGCCTGGCGCGGCGCCAAGTGGGAAAGGGTGGTTTTGAGGCTGAAGGCAGCAGGAAAGCCTGCATCCCCCAGGTGTGTGGGGCTACGCAAGCGGTTCCCAAAGAGCTTTAGAACAAGGCATAATTTTCCCTGCTGGCTCTTTGGGTGTGGGACCAATCTCCAGAGATATGGCCATTTTTGTGCCTGGTGCGGCGCCAAGTGGGAAAGGGTGGTTTTGAGGCTGAAGGCAGCAGGAAAGCCTGCAGGCCCCAGGTCTGTGGGGCTACGCAAGCGGTTCCCAAAGAGCTTTAGAAGAAGGCATAGTTTTCCCTGCTGGCTCTTTGGGCGTGGGACCAATCTCCAGACCTATGGCCATTTTTGTGCCTGGCGCGGCGCCAAGTGGGTAAGGGTGGTGTTGAGGCTGAAGGCAGCAGGAAAGCCTGCAGCCCCCAGGTGTGTGGGGCTACGCAAGCGGTTCCCAAAGAGCTTTAGAAGAAGGCATAGTTTTCCCTGCTGGCTCTTTGGGCGTGGGACCAATCTCCAGAGATATGGCCATTTTTGTGCCTGGCGCGGCGCCAAGTGGGAAAGGGTGGTTTTGAGGCTGAAGGCAGCAGGAAAACCTGCACGCCCCAGGTCTCTGGGGCTACGCAAGCGGTTCCCAAAGAGCTTTAGAAGAAGGCATAGTTTTCCCTACTGGCTCTTTGGGCGTGGGACCAATCTCCAGAGATATGGCCATTTTTGTGCCTGGCGCGGTGCCAAGTGGGAAAGGGTGGTTTTGAGGCTGAAGGCAGCAGGAAAGCCTGCAGCCCCCAGGTCTGTGGGGCTACGCAAGCGGTTCCCAAAGAGCTTTAGAAGAAGGCATAGTTTTCCCTGCTGGCTCTTTGGGCGTGGGACCAATCTCCAGAGATATGGCCATTTTTGTGCCTGGCGCGGCGCCAAGTGGGAAAGGGTGGTTTTGAGGCTGAAGGCAGCAGCAAAGCCTGCAGCCCCCAGGTGTGTGGGGCTACGCAAGCGGTTCCCAAAGAGCTTTAGAACAAGGCATAGTTTTCCCTGCTGGCTCTTTGGGCGTGGGACCAATCTCCAGACCTATGGCCACTTTTGTGCCTGGTGCGGCGCCAAGTGGGAAAGGGTGGTTTTGAGGCTGAAGGCAGCAGGAAAGCCTGCAGCCCCCAGGTGTGTGGGGCTACGCAAGCGGTTCCCAAAGAGCTTTAGAAGAAGGCATAGTTTTCCCTGCTGGCTCTTTGGGCGTGGGACCAATCTCCAGAGATATGGCCATTTTTGTGCCTGGCGCGGCGCCAAGTGGGAAAGGGTGGTTTTGAGGCTGAAGGCAGCAGGAAAGCCTGCAGCCCCCAGGTGTGTGGGGCTACGCAAGCGGTTCCCAAAGAGCTTTAGAACAAGGCATAGTTTTCCCTGCTGGCTCTTTGGGCGTGGGACCAATCTCCAGACATATGGCCATTTTTGTGCCTGGCGCGGCGCCAAGTGGGAAAGGGTGGTTTTGAGGCTGAAGGCAGCAGGAAAGCCTGCATCCCCCAGGTGTGTGGGGCTACGCAAGCGGTTCCCAAAGAGCTTTAGAACAAGGCATAATTTTCCCTGCTGGCTCTTTGGGTGTGGGACCAATCTCCAGAGATATGGCCATTTTTGTGCCTGGTGCGGCGCCAAGTGGGAAAGGGTGGTTTTGAGGCTGAAGGCAGCAGGAAAGCCTGCATCCCCCAGGTGTGTGGGGCTACGCAAGCGGTTCCCAAAGAGCTTTAGAAGAAGGCATAGTTTTCCCTGCTGGCTCTTTGGGCGTGGGACCAATCTCCAGACCTATGGCCATTTTTGTGCCTGGCGCGGCGCCAAGTGGGTAAGGGTGGTGTTGAGGCTGAAGGCAGCAGGAAAGCCTGCAGCCCCCAGGTGTGTGTGGCTACGCAAGCGGTTCCCAAAGAGCTTTAGAAGAAGGCATAGTTTTCCCTGCTGGCTCTTTGGGCGTGGGACCAATCTCCAGAGATATGGCCACTTTCGTGCCTGGTGCGGCGCCAAGTGGGAAAGGGTGTTTTTGAGGCTGAAGGCAGCAGGAAAGCCTGCAGCCCCCAGGTGTGTGGGGCTACGCAAGCGGTTCCCAAAGAGCTTTAGAAGAAGGCATAGTTTTCCCTGCTGGCTCTTTGGGCGTGGGACCAATCTCCAGAGATATGGCCATTTTTGTGCCTGGCGCGGCGCCAAGTGGGAAAGGGTGGTTTTGAGGCTGAAGGCAGCAGGAAAGCCTGCAGCCCCCAGGTGTGTGGGGCTACGCAAGCGGTTCCCAAAGAGCTTTAGAAGAAGGCATAGTTTTCCCTGCTGGCTCTTTGGGCGTGGGACCAATCTCCAGAGATATGGCCATTTTTGTGCCTGGCGCGGCGCCAAGTGGGAAAGGGTGTTTTTGAGGCTGAAGGCAGCAGGAAAACCTGCACGCCCCAGGTCTCTGGGGCTACGCAAGCGGTTCCCAAAGAGCTTTAGAACAAGGCATAATTTTCCCTGCTGGCTCTTTGGGTGTGGGACCAATCTCCAGAGATATGGCCATTTTTGTGCCTGGTGCGGCGCCAAGTGGGAAAGGGTGGTTTTGAGGCTGAAGGCAGCAGGAAAGCCTGCAGGCCCCAGGTGGGTGGGGCTACGCAAGCGGTTCCCAAAGAGCTTTAGAAGAAGGCATAGTTTTCCCTGCTGGCTCTTTGGGCGTGGGACCAATCTCCAGACCTATGGCCATTTTTGTGCCTGGCGCGGCGCCAAGTGGGTAAGGGTGGTGTTGAGGCTGAAGGCAGCAGGAAAGCCTGCAGCCCCCAGGTGTGTGGGGCTACGCAAGCGGTTCCCAAAGAGCTTTAGAAGAAGGCATAGTTTTCCCTGCTGGCTCTTTGGGCGTGGGACCAATCTCCAGAGATATGGCCACTTTTGTGCCTGGCGCGGCGCCAAGTGGGAAAGGGTGTTTTTGAGGCTGAAGGCAGCAGGAAAGCCTGCAGCCCCCAGGTGTGTGGGGCTACGCAAGCGGTTCCCAAAGAGCTTTAGAAGAAGGCATAGTTTTCCCTGCTGGCTCTTTGGGCGTGGGACCAATCTCCAGAGATATGGCCATTTTTGTGCCTGGCGCGGCGGCAAGTGGGAAAGGGTGGTTTTGAGGCTGAAGGCAGCAGGAAAGCCTGCAGCCCCCAGGTGTGTGGGGCTACGCAAGCGGTTCCCAAAGAGCTTTAGAAGAAGGCATAGTTTTCCCTGCTGGCTCTTTGGGCGTGGGACCAATCTCCAGAGATATGGCCATTTTTGTGCCTGGTGCGGCGCCAAGTGGGAAAGGGTGTTTTTGAGGCTGAAGGCAGCAGGAAAACCTGCACGCCCCAGGTCTCTGGGGCTACGCAAGTGGTTCCCAAAGAGCTTTAGAAGAAGGCATAGTTTTCCCTACTGGCTCTTTGGGCGTGGGACCAATCTCCAGAGATATGGACATTTTTGTGCCTGGCGCGGTGCCAAGTGGGAAAGGGTGGTTTTGAGGCTGAAGGCAGCAGGAAAGCCTGCAGCCCCCAGGTCTGTGGGGCTACGCAAGCGGTTCCCAAAGAGCTTTAGAAGAAGGCATAGTTTTCCCTGCTGGCTCTTTGGGCGTGGGACCAATCTCCAGAGATATGGCCATTTTTGTGCCTGGCGCGGTGCCAAGTGGGAAAGGGTGGTTTTGAGGCTGAAGGCAGCAGGAAAGCCTGCAGCCCCCAGGTGTGTGGGGCTACGCAAGCGGTTCCCAAAGAGCTTTAGAAGAAGGCATAGTTTTCCCTGCTGGCTCTTTGGGCGTGGGACCAATCTCCAGACATATGGCCATTTTTGTGCCTGGTGCGGCGCCAAGTGGGAAAGGGTGGTTTTGAGGCTGAAGGCAGCAGGAAAGCCTGCAGCCCCCAGGTGTGTGGGGCTACGCAAGCGGTTCCCAAAGAGCTTTAGAAGAAGGCATAATTTTCCCTGCTGGCTCTTTGGGCGTGGGACCAATCTCCAGAGATATGGCCATTTTTGTGCCTGGCGCGGCGCCAAGTGGGAAAGGGTGGTTTTGAGGCTGAAGGCAGCAGGAAAGCCTGCAGCCCCCAGGTGTGTGGGGCTACGCAAGCGGTTCCCAAAGAGCTTTAGAAGAAGGCATAGTTTTCCCTGCTGGCTCTTTGGGCGTGGGACCAATCTCCAGAGATATGGCCATTTTTGTGCCTGGCGCGGCGCCAAGTGGGAAAGGGTGGTTTTGAGGCTGAAGGCAGCAGGAAAGCCTGCATCCCCCAGGTGTGTGGGGCTACGCAAGCGGTTCCCAAAGAGCTTTAGAACAAGGCATAATTTTCCCTGCTGGCTCTTTGGGTGTGGGACCAATCTCCAGACCTATGGCCATTTTTGTGCCTGGTGCGGCGCCAAGTGGGAAAGGGTGGTTTTGAGGCTGAAGGCAGCAGGAAAGCCTGCAGGCCCCAGGTCTGTGGGGCTACGCAAGCGGTTCCCAAAGAGCTTTAGAAGAAGGCATAGTTTTCCCTGCTGGCTCTTTGGGCGTGGGACCAATCTCCAGACCTATGGCCATTTTTGTGCCTGGCGCGGCGCCAAGTGGGTAAGGGTGGTGTTGAGGCTGAAGGCAGCAGGAAAGCCTGCAGCCCCCAGGTGTGTGGGGCTACGCAAGCGGTTCCCAAAGAGCTTTAGAACAAGGCATAGTTTTCCCTGCTGGCTCTTTGGGCGTGGGACCAATCTCCAGACCTATGGCCATTTTTGTGCCTGGCGCGGCGCCAAGTGGGAAAGGGTGGTTTTGAGGCTGAAGGCAGCAGGAAAGCCTGCAGCCCCCAGGTGTGTGGGGCTACGCAAGCGGTTCCCAAAGAGCTTTAGAAGAAGGCATAGTTTTCCCTGCTGGCTCTTTGGGCGTGGGACCAATCTCCAGAGATATGGGCATTTCTGTGCCTGGCGCGGCGCCAAGTGGGAAAGGGTGGTTTTGAGGCTGAAGGCAGCAGGAAAGCCTGCAGCCCCCAGGTGTGTGGGGCTACGCAAGCGGTTCCCAAAGAGCTTTAGAAGAAGGCATAGTTTTCCCTGCTGGCTCTTTGGGCGTGGGACCAATCTCCAGAGATATGGCCATTTTTGTGCCTGGTGCGGCGCCAAGTGGGAAAGGGTGGTTTTGAGGCTGAAGGCAGCAGGAAAGCCTGCAGCCCGCAGGTGTGTGGGGCTACGCAAGCGGTTCCCAAAGAGCTTTAGAACAAGGCATAATTTTCCCTGCTGGCTCTTTGGGCGTGTGTCGTGGTTTAGCCTCAGATGGCAACAAAGAACCACGTGCCGCTCGCACGTGCCTTCCTAACACAGGAAGGATCGTAAGAAAAGGCAAGACTCTTGGGTTGGGACAAAGGCAGTTTAACAGAACAGCAAAGGGAACAGGCAAACAACAACAACACGGATAGGGGAATATACAAACGCGATTACGGAACCGCCGCTCCCTGCCGCTCGCCGACCGGCCGGACCTGGGACGCCCCAGCCCGCTTTTAAGCAGCAACTTCCTGCCCCCTCCCCCGGCAGCTCAGGGTGGGCGTGGCTCACATGGCATGGAATACCAGGAAAAGTTAACCCTATCCCCACCGGAACCAGGACATTATCCACCCCTTATTCCATACCATCTATGCCATGCCCAGCAGGTTCCAATGAATTGCCACCACTTTCCCCTGTTATATATATATATATATACACACATATAATGCCCTTAGTTTATGGGTCATCCCTCCAAAGTGTCCGTTGAGTTCTTTTAATCCACGGCTTTGGGCTCCATTTGTTAGAACAGTCTCTCAGGGCAGGTGAGATGCTGGGTGGTGCTGGTCTGTTGCATGCTGTATTTTTCGGAGCTTGTGACTGGTGCACCTGGTGTGGCTCATGCACGCAGTCCGTGGGCTGAAGATGTAGATCTTGAGGAAACTGCTGGGCGCCAGCTGCTGAGATCAGTTCTTATCCCATCATCCCTGTGCCTTACTTGTAGTACAACTGATATCAATTATAGCAATGAGGACATACAGTGACAGTGTTACTTATCAATTAACAGCACACAATCTGATTCATTGGCTATTCTCACCCAAAATCAGATCCCCATGAGGTACACATCGGACTTCCCCATCCTGCCGCATCACCCACCAAGTGCACCCAGGTCCTTGGGCAAAAGCAATCCCACGGATGGGTTTGCCTTTGCCTGAGGCAGGACTAACCCAGACTGTCTTCCCTAGCATATTCTTCATATGCACTACGGGGACTTTATCCCCTTCTACAGTACGTGGAAGTTTTGATTGGGCAGGGCCAGCCCGATTGTTAGATCCCCTGGTGTTAACTAGCCAGGTAGCTTTTGCTAAATGAGTATCCCAGTGTTTGAAAGTCCCACCACCCATTGCTCTCAGTGTAGTTTTTAACAGTCCATTGTATCGTTCTATCTTCCCAGAGGCTGGTGCGTGATAGGGGATGTGATACACCCACTCGATACCATGCTCTTTGGCCCAGGTGTCTATGAGGCTGTTTCGGAAATGAGTCCCGTTGTCCGACTCAATTCTCTCTGGGGTACCATGTCGCCACAGGACTTGCTTTTCAAGGCCCAGGATAGTGTTCCGGGCAGTGGCATGGGGCACAGGGTATGTTTCCAGCCATCCAGTGGTTGCTTCCACCATTGTGAGCACATAGCGCTTGCCTTGACGGGTTTGTGGCAGTGTGATATAATCAATCTGCCAGGCCTCCCCATATTTGTATTTCAGCCATCGCCCTCCATACCAAAGAGGCTTCAAACGCTTGGCTTGTTTGATCGCAGCGCATGTCTCACATTCATGGATGACCTGTGCAATAGTGTCCATGGTCAAGTCCACCCCTCGGTCACGAGCCCATCTATATGTCGCATCTCTCCCTTGATGGCCTGAGGAGTCATGGGCCCACCGAGCTATGAATAGTTCACCCTTACGTTGCCAGTCCAGATCCACTTGAGCCACTTCAATCCTGGCGGCCCGATCCACCTGCTGGTTGTTCTGATGTTCCTCCGTGGCCCGATTCTTCGGTACATGGGCGTCTACATGGCGTACTTTCACAACCAGATTCTCTATCCGGGCAGCAATATCTTTCCACAGTTCAGCAGCCCAGATGGGTTTGCCTCTGCGCTGCCAGTTGCCCTGCTTCCACTGCTGTAACCACCCCCACAGAGCATTTGCCACCATCCATGAGTCAGTGTAGAGATAAAGTACTGGCCATTTTTCTCGCTCAGCAATGTCCAAAGCCAGCTGAATAGCCTTCACCTCTGCAAACTGGCTCGATTCACCCTGTCCCTCACTGGCTTCTGCAACCCGTCGTGTAGGACTCCACACAGCAGCCTTCCACTTTCGATGCTTTCCCACAATACGGCAGGACCCATCAGTGAACAGGGCATATTTCTTCTCATTTTCTGGCAGTTTATTATATGGTGGGGCCTCTTCTGCACGCGTCACCTCCTCCTCTGGTGACATTCCGAAATCCTTGCCTTCTGGCCAGTCCATGATCACTTCCAGAATTCCTGGGCGACTGGGGTTTCCCATTCGAGTTCGCTGCGTGATCAGTGCAATCCACTTACTCCATGTAGCATCGGTTGCATGATGTGTGGTGGGGACCCTTTCTTTGAACATCCAACCCAGCACCGGCAGTCGAGGTGCTAAGAGGAGCTGTGCTTCTGTACCAACTACTTCCGAAGCAGCTCGAACCCCTTCATATGCTGCCAATATCTCTTTTTCTGTTGGAGTGTAGCGGGCTTCGGATCCTCTGTATCCACGACTCCAAAACCCTAGGGGTCGACCTCGAGTCTCCCCTGGTGCTTTCTGCCAGAGGCTCCAGCTAGGGCCGTTCTCCCCGGCTGCGGTATAGAGCACATTTTTAACATCTTGTCCTGCCCGGACTGGCCCCAGGGCCACTGCATGGACTATTTCCTGTTTGATTTGTTCAAAAGCTTGTCGTTGCTCAGGACCCCATTTAAAATCATTCTTCTTCCGGGTTACTTGATACAGAGGGCTTACAATTTGACTGTAATCTGGGATATGCATTCTCCAAAAACCCACAATACCTAAGAAAGCCTGTGTTTCCTTTTTACTAGTTGGTGGAGACATAGCTGCTATTTTGTTGATCACATCCATTGGAATCTGACGGCGTCCATCTTGCCATTTTATTCCTAAAAACTGGATCTCCTGCGCAGGTCCCTTGACCTTACTTCGCTTTATAGCAAAACCAGCGTTCAGAAGGATTTGGACTATTTTACTCCCTTTCTCAAAAACTTCTTCTGCTGTGTTTCCCCATACAATGATGTCATCAATGTACTGCAGATGTTCTGGAGCTTCACCCTGTTCCAGTGCAGTCTGGATCAGTCCATGGCAAATGGTGGGGCTGTGTTTCCACCCCTGGGGCAGTCGATTCCAGGTGTATTGGACGCCCCTCCAAGTGAAAGCAAACTGTGGCCGGCACTCTGCTGCCAAAGGGATTGAGAAGAATGCATTCGCTATATCAATCGTGGCATACCACTTGGCTGCCTTGGACTCCAGTTCGTACTGGAGTTCTAGCATGTCCGGCACGGCAGCACTCAGCGGTGGCGTGACTTCATTCAGACCACGATAGTCTACAGTTAACCTCCACTCTCCATTAGATTTTCGCACCGGCCATATGGGACTGTTAAAGGGTGAGCGAGTCTTGCTGATCACTCCTTGAACCTCTAGTTGACGAATCAGCTCATGGATGGGAATCAGAGAGTCTCGGTTAGTGCGATACTGCCGCCGATGCACCGTTGTGGTAGCAATCGGCACCTGTTGTTCTTTGACCCTCAACAACCCCGCAACAGAAGAATCCTCCGAGAGACCAGGCAAGGCAGACAACTGTTTAACTTCCTCTGTCTCCAAAGCAGCTATGCCAAAGGCCCAGCGGTACCCTTTTGGGTCCTTAAAATACCCTCTCCTGAGGTAATCTATACCAAGGATGCATGGAGCCTCTGGGCCAGTCACAATGGGATGCTTTTGCCACTCATTCCCAGTTAGGCTCACTTCTGCCTCCAGTACAGTCAACTCTTGGGATCCCCCTGTCACCCCAGAAATACAAATGGGTTCTGCCCCTCTATAGCTTGATGGTATTAAAGTACACTGCGCACCCGTGTCCACTAGAGCCTTATACTCCTGTGGGTCTGATGTGCCAGGCCATCGAATCCACACCGTCCAATAAACCCGGTTGTCCCTTTCCTCCACCTGGCCGGAGGCAGGGCCCCCCTAATACTCGTCATAGTATCCATTACTCACTTCTTGCATAAATGACTTGGAAGTTCCTTCAAGAGGATCAGAAGCAAGATCAGGCCTTCTGCTTTGTCTGGGGAACGGCCCACTGGAAACTGGGGCGGCACTTTTCCTGGAGGGATCCCCTTTTGTGGTTGTCCTTCCTTGCAACTCCTGTACCCGTGTCCGCAGGATTGAAGTAGGTCGTCCATCCCACTTCCTCATGTCCTCTCCGTGGTCCCGCAGGTAGAACCACAGGGTGCCTCGTGGTGTGTACCCTCTGTACGCTCTCTCTTGAGTGGGGAAATGCCTGCTTCTAATAGCTGAGATACTGGCCCGTGCAGGTGGGGAGTAGAACATATTCTCTTCAAGTTGCTGGACCTTCCGCGACAGTTTCTCCACAGCTGAGACAAGGGGGGAAGAGAGACTTTCTTCATATCGCCGGAGCCGGCCAGCTACCTCATCCACCGTTGGTCCCTCTTCACCTTTCCATTCCATTACTGCCAGGGAGTTGGCATATGACGATGGTGCGCTCCGTACAAACTTCCGCCACATGGGCCTTGTGCATCGCACCTCATCAGGGTCTGTGGGTAAGTCGGCATTGTCCAAGTCATAATAAATCATCTCCCGCACGGCTAATTCTCTCAGGTACTGGATACCTCTTTCCATGGTAGTCCACTTGCTTGGCTGACATACAACATCCTCACTGAAGGGGTACCTCTCCCTCACGCCTAACAGGAGTCGTTTCCAGAGGCTGAGGGCTTGGGTCTTTTTCCCAATCGCCTTGTCAATGCCGCCTTCCCTAGACAGGGATCCCAGCTGCCTGGCCTCCCTACCCTCTAATTCCAGGCTACTGGCCCCATTATCCCAGCACCGGAGCAGCCAGGTGACAATGTGCTCGCCTGAAAGTCGGCTGAAATCTTTTCGCATATCCCGCAGCTCACTCAAGGATAGGGATCGAGTAATTATCTCTGGTTCTGCCTCTTCCTCCTGCTTTCGTGATGGCCCTGGTTCATCATCATCTCTTACTAAGCGAACTGATTTCTTTGTGTACTTCTTCTTCTGGATGGGGGCAACTGATACCGGCACGGGTTGGTTCTCTGGTTCAGTGGCAGTGGCTACCACGGGGGTTGCAGTAGCCGCAGTGTCTGTCGCAGGGGTTGCAGTAGCCGCAGTGTCCGTCGCAGGGGCCGCAGCAGCGGCAGGGGCCGCCGCAGGGGCCGCAGCAGCCGCAGGGGCCGCCGCAGGGGCCGCAGCAGCTGCAGGGGCCGCCGCAGGGGCCGGGGCCGCTGCAGGGGCTGCCGCAGGGGCCGCCGCAGCCGCAGGGGCCGCCGCAGGGGCTGCAGCAGGGGCTGCAGCAGCCGCAGGGGCCGCCGCAGGGGCTGCAGCAGGGGCTGCAGCAGCCGCAGGGGCCGCCGGTCTGGTTTCCATCTCTTCCCCTTGAGGGTGCTGCATAATTCTGAGCAGTGCCTGGTAGATACTGGCCAGGGCCCAGCACAGCGCGGTGAGTTGTGCCTCTCTAGAATAGCCACAACATTTTCCCTTCAAATATTCTACCACTTTATCAGGGTCCTGTAATTGTTCAGGGGTGAAGTCCCAGACCATTGGAGGCGAGTAGTTCTCTAGGTACCTGCCCATGCTCTCCCACATGCCATGCCACCCCTGACTATCCAGCCTCGGAGCAGATCTCCGGGTGGTAGTCTTAAATAGTTGCTTAACCCTAAACAAGACCTGGAACGTATTCAGGAGACATAACACTAGGAACACACTAGTTTGAGTATCCCAAGGATATTCAAGATTCTCAAAAGCTGTCATACCTGACCCGAAGGAGAAAAGGGAGGCAAAAGGGCTGGGGAAACTATTAACAAATTCTGAGAGACGGTGTCCAATGTACGGACAGGACAACAAAACCACATAAACACCCCAAAATAACCGTCTGAACAGTGATGTTATCATATCATAAACAGATATCGCACAGGACAGCAGAATGATAATCCTCATCCCTCTTCCAGACATGGTAAACAGCATCGCAGGGAGTACATAAGCCATATAGGAATTTATGTAACACAGCCATGAGAACAAACCAAGCAACATGATGACCAGTGACTACTTACCTAATAAAATAAATGCATACAAGAGAAAAAAAAAAAAAAAAAAACCAAAACCGTTTTTTCCACGTTCTAGTTGGATTCTGTCGTTATGTCAACGCTTCAAGCCCCACGTTGGGCGCCAAAAAGGACTGTCGTGGTTTAGCCTCAGATGGCAACAAAGAACCACGTGCCGCTCGCACGTGCCTTCCTAACACAGGAAGGATCGTAAGAAAAGGCAAGACTCTTGGGTTGGGACAAAGGCAGTTTAACAGAACAGCAAAGGGAACAGGCAAACAACAACAACACGGATAGGGGAATATACAAACGCGATTACGGAACCGCCGCTCCCCGCCGCTCGCCGACCGGCCGGACCCGGGACGCCCCAGCCCGCTTTTAAGCAGCAACTTCCTGCCCCCTCCCCCGGCAGCTCAGGGTGGGCGTGGCTCACATGGCATGGAATACCAGGAAAAGTTAACCCTATCCCCACCGGAACCAGGACAGCGTGGGACCAATCTCCAGAGATATGGCCATTTTTGTGCCTGGAGCGGCACCAAGTGGGAAAGGGTGGTTTTGAGGCTGAAGGCAGCAGGAAAGCCTGCAGCCCCCAGGTGTGTGGGGCTACGCAAGCGGTTCCCAAAGAGCTTTAGAAGAAGGCATAGTTTTCCCTGCTGGCTCTTTGGGCGTGGGACCAATCTCCAGAGATATGGCCATTTCTGTGCCTGGTGCGGCGCCAAGTGGGAAAGGGTGGTTTTGAGGCTGAAGGCAGCAGGAAAGCCTGCAGCCCCCAGGTGTGTGGGGCTACGCAAGCGGTTCCCAAAGAGCTTTAGAAGAAGGCATAGTTTTCCCTGCTGGCTCTTTGGGCGTGGGACCAATCTCCAGCCATATGGCCATTTTTGTGCCTGGCGCGGCGCCAAGTGGGAAAGGGTGGTTTTGAGGCTGAAGGCAGCAGGAAAGCCTGCAGCCCCCAGGTGTGTGGGGCTACGCAAGCGGTTCCCAAAGAGCTTTAGAACAAGGCATAGTTTTCCCTGCTGACTCTTTGGGCGTGGGACCAATCTCCAGACCTATGGCCATTTTTGTGCCTGGTGCGGCGCCAAGTGGGAAAGGGTGGTTTTGAGGCTGAAGGCAGCAGGAAAGCCTGCAGCCCCCAGGTCTGTGGGGCTACGCAAGCGGTTCCCAAAGAGCTTTAGAACAAGGCATAGTTTTCCCTGCTGGCTCTTTGGGCGTGGGACCAATCTCCAGACCTATGGCCATTTTTGTGCCTGGCGCGGCGCCAAGTGGGTAAGGGTGGTTTTGAGGCTGAAGGCAGCAGGAAAGCCTGCAGCCCCCAGGTGTGTGGGGCTACGCAAGCGGTTCCCAAAGAGCTTTAGAAGAAGGCATAGTTTTCCCTGCTGGCTCTTTGGGCGTGGGACCAATCTCCAGACATATGGCCATTTTTGTGCCTGGCGCGGCGCCAAGTGGGAAAGGGTGGTTTTGAGGCTGAAGGCAGCAGGAAAGCCTGCAGCCCCCAGGTGTGTGGGGCTACGCAAGCGGTTCCCAAAGAGCTTTAGAAGAAGGCATAGTTTTCCCTGCTGGCTCTTTGGGCGTGGGACCAATCTCCAGACCTATGGCCATTTTTGTGCCTGGCGCGGCGCCAAGTGGGAAAGGGTGGTTTTGAGGCTGAAGGCAGCAGGAAAGCCTGCAGCCCCCAGGTGTGTGGGGCTATGCAAGCGGTTCCCAAAGAGCTTTAGAAGAAGGCATAGTTTTCCCTGCTGGCTCTTTGGGCGTGGGACCAATCTCCAGACCTATGGCCATTTTTGTGCCTGGCGCGGCGCCAAGTGGGAAAGGGTAGTTTTGAGGCTGAAGGCAGCAGGAAAGCCTGCAGGCCCCAGGTGTGTGGGGCTACGCAAGCGGTTCCCAAAGAGCTTTAGAACAAGGCATAGTTTTCCCTGCTGGTTCTTTGGGCGTGGGACCAATCTCCAGAGATATGGCCATTTCTGTGCCTGGCGCGGCGCCAAGTGGGAAAGGGTGGTTTTGAGGCTGAAGGCAGCAGGAAAGCGTGCAGCCCCCAGGTGTGTGGGGCTACGCAAGCGGTTCCCAAAGAGCTTTAGAACAAGGCATAGTTTTCCCTGCTGGCTCTTTGGGCGTGGGACCAATCTCCAGACCTATGGCCATTTTTGTGCCTGGCGCGGCGCCAAGTGGGAAAGGGTAGTTTTGAGGCTGAAGGCAGCAGGAAAGCCTGCAGGCCCCAGGTCTGTGGGGCTACGCAAGCGGTTCCCAAAGAGCTTTAGAAGAAGGCATAGTTTTCCCTGCTGGCTCTTTGGGTGTGGGACCAATCTCCAGACCTATGGCCATTTTTGTGCCTGGCGCGGCGCCAAGTGGGTAAGGGTGGTTTTGAGGCTGAAGGCAGCAGGAAAGCCTGCAGCCCCCAGGTGTGTGGGGCTACGCAAGCGGTTCCCAAAGAGCTTTAGAAGAAGGCATAGTTTTCCCTGCTGGCTCTTTGGGCGTGGGACCAATCTCCAGCCATATGGCCATTTTTGTGCGTGGCGCGGTGCCAAGTGGGAAAGGGTGGTTTTGAGGCTGAAGGCAGCAGGAAAGCCTGCAGCCCCCAGGTGTGTGGGGCTACGCAAGCGGTTCCCAAAGAGCTTTAGAAGAAGGCATAGTTTTCCCTGCTGGCTCTTTGGGCGTGGGACCAATATCCAGACCTATGGCCATTTTTGTGCCTGGCGCGGTGGCAAGTGGGAAAGGTTGGTTTTGAGGCTGAAGGGAGCAGGAAAGCCTGCAGCCCCGAGGTGTGTGGGGCTACGCAAGCGGTTCCCAAAGAGCTTTAGAAGAAGGCATAGTTTTCCCTGCTGGCTCTTTGGGCGTGGGACCAATCTCCAGAGATATGGCCATTTTTGTGCCTGGCGCAGCGCCAAGTGGGAAAGGGTGGTTTTGAGGCTGAAGGCAGCAGGAAAGCCTGCAGCCCCCAGGTGTGTGGGGCTACGCAAGCGGTTCCCAAAGAGCTTTAGAACAAGGCATAGTTTTCCCTGCTGGCTCTTTGGGCGTGGGACCAATCTCCAGACATATGGCCATTTTTGTGCCTGGCGCGGCGCCAAGTGGGAAAGGGTGGTTTTGAGGCTGAAGGCAGCAGCAAAGCCTGCAGCCCCCAGGTGCGTGGGGCTACGCAAGCGGTTCCCAAAGAGCTTTAGAACAAGGCATAGTTTTCCCTGCTGGCTCTTTGGGCGTGGGACCAATCTCCAGAGATATGGCCATTTTTGTGCCTGGCGCGGTGCCAAGTGGGAAAGGGTGGTTTTGAGGCTGAAGGCAGCAGGAAAGCCTGCAGCCCCCAGGTGTGTGGGGCTACGCAAGCGGTTCCCAAAGAGCTTTAGAACAAGGCATAGTTTTCCCTGCTGGTTCTTTGGGCGTGGGACCAATCTCCAGACCTATGGCCATTTTTGTGCCTGGTGCGGCGCCAAGTGGGAAAGGGTGGTTTTGAGGCTGAAGGCAGCAGGAAAGCCTGCAGCCCCGAGGTGTGTGGGGCTACGCAAGCGGTTCCCAAAGAGCTTTAGAACAAGGCATAGTTTTCCCTGCTGTCTCTTTGGGCGTGGGACCAATCTCCAGCCATATGGCCATTTTTGTGCCTGGCGCGGTGCCAAGTGGGAAAGGGTGGTTTTGAGGCTGAAGGCAGCAGGAAAGCCTGCAGCCCCCAGGTGTGTGGGGCTACGCAAGCGGTTCCCAAAGAGCTTTAGAACAAGGCATAGTTTTCCCTGCTGGCTCTTTGGGCGTGGGACCAATCTCCAGAGATATGGCCATTTTTGTGCCTGGGGCGGTGCCAAGTGGGAAAGGGTGGTTTTGAGGCTGAAGGCAGCAGGAAAGCCTGCAGCCCCCAGGTGTGTGGGGCTACGCAAGCGGTTCCCAAAGAGCTTTAGAAGAAGGCATAGTTTTCCCTGCTGGCTCTTTGGGCGTGGGACCAATCTCCAGACATATGGCCATTTTTGTGCCTGGCGCGGCGCCAAGTGGGAAAGGGTGGTTTTGAGGCTGAAGGCAGCAGGAAAGCCTGCAGCTCCCAGGTGTGTGGGTCTACGCAAGCGGTTCCCAAAGAGCTTTAGAAGAAGGCATAATTTTCCCTGCTGGCTCTTTGGGCGTGGGACCAATCTCCAGAGATATGGCCATTTTTGTGCCTGGCGCGGCGCCAAGTGGGAAAGGGTGGTTTTGAGGCTGAAGGCAGCAGGAAAGCCTGCAGCCCCCAGGTGTGTGGGGCTACGCAAGCGGTTCCCAAAGAGCTTTAGAAGAAGGCATAGTTTTCCCTGCTGGCTCTTTGGGAGTGGGACCAATCTCCAGAGATATGGCCATTTTTGTGCCTGGCGCGGCGCCAAGTGGGAAAGGGTGGTTTTGAGGCTGAAGGCAGCAGGAAAGCCTGCAGACCCCAGGTCTGTGGGGCTACGCAAGCGGTTCCCAAAGAGCTTTAGAAGAAGGCATAGTTTTCCCTGCTGGCTCTTTGGGCGTGGGACCAATCTCCAGAGATATGGCCATTTTTGTGCCTGGCGCGGCGCCAAGTGGGAAAGGGTGGTTTTGAGGCTGAAGGCAGCAGGAAAGCCTGCAGCCCCCAGGTGTGTGGGGCTACGCAAGCGGTTCCCAAAGAGCTTTAGAAGAAGGCATAGTTTTCCCTGCTGGCTCTTTGGGAGTGGGACCAATCTCCAGACCTATGGCCACTTTTGTGCCTGGCGCTGCGCCAAGTGGGACAGGGTGGTTTTGAGGCTGAAGGCAGCAGGAAAGCCTGCATCCCCCAGGTGTGTGGGGCTACGCAAGCGGTTCCCAAAGAGCTTTAGAAGAAGGCATAGTTTTCCCTGCTGGCTCTTTGGGCGTGGGACCAATCTCCAGAGATATGGCCATTTTTGTGCCTGGCGCGGTGCCAAGTGGGAAAGGGTGGTTTTGAGGCTGAAGGCAGCAGGAAAGCCTGCAGCCCCCAGGTGTGTGGGGCTACGCAAGCGGTTCCCAAAGAGCTTTAGAACAAGGCATAGTTTTCCCTGCTGGCTCTTTGGGCGTGGGACCAATCTCCAGAGATATGGCCATTTTTGTGCCTGGGGCGGTGCCAAGTGGGAAAGGGTGGTTTTGAGGCTGAAGGCAGCAGGAAAGCCTGCAGCCCCCAGGTGTGTGGGGCTACGCAAGCGGTTCCCAAAGAGCTTTAGAAGAAGGCATAGTTTTCCCTGCTGGCTCTTTGGGCGTGGGACCAATCTCCAGACATATGGCCATTTTTGTGCCTGGCGCGGCGCCAAGTGGGAAAGGGTGGTTTTGAGGCTGAAGGCAGCAGGAAAGCCTGCAGCTCCCAGGTGTGTGGGTCTACGCAAGCGGTTCCCAAAGAGCTTTAGAAGAAGGCATAATTTTCCCTGCTGGCTCTTTGGGCGTGGGACCAATCTCCAGAGATATGGCCATTTTTGTGCCTGGCGCGGCGCCAAGTGGGAAAGGGTGGTTTTGAGGCTGAAGGCAGCAGGAAAGCCTGCAGCCCCCAGGTGTGTGGGGCTACGCAAGCGGTTCCCAAAGAGCTTTAGAAGAAGGCATAGTTTTCCCTGCTGGCTCTTTGGGAGTGGGACCAATCTCCAGAGATATGGCCATTTTTGTGCCTGGCGCGGCGCCAAGTGGGAAAGGGTGGTTTTGAGGCTGAAGGCAGCAGGAAAGCCTGCAGACCCCAGGTCTGTGGGGCTACGCAAGCGGTTCCCAAAGAGCTTTAGAAGAAGGCATAGTTTTCCCTGCTGGCTCTTTGGGCGTGGGACCAATCTCCAGAGATATGGCCATTTTTGTGCCTGGCGCGGCGCCAAGTGGGAAAGGGTGGTTTTGAGGCTGAAGGCAGCAGGAAAGCCTGCAGCCCCCAGGTGTGTGGGGCTACGCAAGCGGTTCCCAAAGAGCTTTAGAAGAAGGCATAGTTTTCCCTGCTGGCTCTTTGGGAGTGGGACCAATCTCCAGACCTATGGCCACTTTTGTGCCTGGCGCTGCGCCAAGTGGGACAGGGTGGTTTTGAGGCTGAAGGCAGCAGGAAAGCCTGCATCCCCCAGGTGTGTGGGGCTACGCAAGCGGTTCCCAAAGAGCTTTAGAAGAAGGCATAGTTTTCCCTGCTGGCTCTTTGGGCGTGGGACCAATCTCCAGAGATATGGCCATTTTTGTGCCTGGCGCGGTGCCAAGTGGGAAAGGGTGGTTTTGAGGCTGAAGGCAGCAGGAAAGCCTGCAGCCCCCAGGTGTGTGGGGCTACGCAAGCGGTTCCCAAAGAGCTTTAGAACAAGGCATAGTTTTCCCTGCTGGCTCTTTGGGCGTGGGACCAATCTCCAGAGATATGGCCATTTTTGTGCCTGGGGCGGTGCCAAGTGGGAAAGGGTGGTTTTGAGGCTGAAGGCAGCAGGAAAGCCTGCAGCCCCCAGGTGTGTGGGGCTACGCAAGCGGTTCCCAAAGAGCTTTAGAAGAAGGCATAGTTTTCCCTGCTGGCTCTTTGGGCGTGGGACCAATCTCCAGACATATGGCCATTTTTGTGCCTGGCGCGGCGCCAAGTGGGAAAGGGTGGTTTTGAGGCTGAAGGCAGCAGGAAAGCCTGCAGCTCCCAGGTGTGTGGGTCTACGCAAGCGGTTCCCAAAGAGCTTTAGAAGAAGGCATAATTTTCCCTGCTGGCTCTTTGGGCGTGGGACCAATCTCCAGAGATATGGCCATTTTTGTGCCTGGCGCGGCGCCAAGTGGGAAAGGGTGGTTTTGAGGCTGAAGGCAGCAGGAAAGCCTGCAGCCCCCAGGTGTGTGGGGCTACGCAAGCGGTTCCCAAAGAGCTTTAGAAGAAGGCATAGTTTTCCCTGCTGGCTCTTTGGGAGTGGGACCAATCTCCAGAGATATGGCCATTTTTGTGCCTGGCGCGGCGCCAAGTGGGAAAGGGTGGTTTTGAGGCTGAAGGCAGCAGGAAAGCCTGCAGACCCCAGGTCTGTGGGGCTACGCAAGCGGTTCCCAAAGAGCTTTAGAAGAAGGCATAGTTTTCCCTGCTGGCTCTTTGGGCGTGGGACCAATCTCCAGAGATATGGCCATTTTTGTGCCTGGCGCGGCGCCAAGTGGGAAAGGGTGGTTTTGAGGCTGAAGGCAGCAGGAAAGCCTGCAGCCCCCAGGTGTGTGGGGCTACGCAAGCGGTTCCCAAAGAGCTTTAGAAGAAGGCATAGTTTTCCCTGCTGGCTCTTTGGGAGTGGGACCAATCTCCAGACCTATGGCCACTTTTGTGCCTGGCGCTGCGCCAAGTGGGACAGGGTGGTTTTGAGGCTGAAGGCAGCAGGAAAGCCTGCAGCCCCCAGGTGTGTGGGGCTACGCAAGCGGTTCCCAAAGAGCTTTAGAAGAAGGCATAGTTTTCCCTGCTGGCTCTTTGGGCGTGGGACCAATCTCCAGACATATGGCCATTTTTGTGCCTGGCGCGGTGCCAAGTGGGAAAGGGTGGTTTTGAGGCTGAAGGCAGCAGGAAAGCCTGCAGCCCCCAGGTGTGTGGGGCTACGCAAGCGGTTCCCAAAGAGCTTTAGAAGAAGGCATAGTTTTCCCTGCTGGCTCTTTGGGCGTGGGACCAATCTCCAGAGATATGGCCATTTTTGTGCCTGGCGCGGCGCCAAGTGGGAAAGGGTGGTTTTGAGGCTGAAGGCAGCAGGAAAGCCTGCAGCCCCGAGGTGTGTGGGGCTACGCAAGCGGTTCCCAAAGAGCTTTAGAACAAGGCATAGTTTTCCCTGCTGTCTCTTTGGGCGTGGGACCAATCTCCAGAGATATGGCCATTTTTGTGCCTGGTGCGGTGCCAAGTGGGAAAGGGTGGTTTTGAGGCTGAAGGCAGCAGGAAAGCCTGCAGCCCCCAGGTGTGTGGGGCTACGCAAGCGGTTCCCAAAGAGCTTTAGAAGAAGGCATAATTTTCCCTGCTGGCTCTTTGGGCGTGGGACCAATCTCCAGCCATATGGCCATTTTTGTGCGTGGCGCGGTGCCAAGTGGGAAAGGGTGGTTTTGAGGCTGAAGGCAGCAGGAAAGCCTGCAGC
Source organism: Larus michahellis (assembly GCF_964199755.1). Taxonomy (NCBI): domain Eukaryota; kingdom Metazoa; phylum Chordata; class Aves; order Charadriiformes; family Laridae; genus Larus; species Larus michahellis. Next base: position 929,142 of record NW_027436376.1, on the reverse strand, counting down.
CCCCAGGTGTGTGGGGCTACGCAAGCGGTTCCCAAAGAGCTTTAGAAGAAGGCATAGTTTTCCCTGCTGGCTCTTTGGGCGTGGGACCAATCTCCAGAGATATGGCCATTTTTGTGCCTGGCGCGGCGCCAAGTGGGAAAGGGTGGTTTTGAGGCTGAAGGCAGCAGGAAAGCCTGCAGCCCCCAGGTGTGTGGGGCTACGCAAGCGGTTCCCAAAGAGCTTTAGAAGAAGGCATAGTTTTCCCTGCTGGCTCTTTGGGAGTGGGACCAATCTCCAGACCTATGGCCACTTTTGTGCCTGGCGCTGCGCCAAGTGGGACAGGGTGGTTTTGAGGCTGAAGGCAGCAGGAAAGCCTGCATCCCCCAGGTGTGTGGGGCTACGCAAGCGGTTCCCAAAGAGCTTTAGAAGAAGGCATAGTTTTCCCTGCTGGCTCTTTGGGCGTGGGACCAATCTCCAGAGATATGGCCATTTTTGTGCCTGGCGCGGTGCCAAGTGGGAAAGGGTGGTTTTGAGGCTGAAGGCAGCAGGAAAGCCTGCAGCCCCCAGGTGTGTGGGGCTACGCAAGCGGTTCCCAAAGAGCTTTAGAACAAGGCATAGTTTTCCCTGCTGGCTCTTTGGGCGTGGGACCAATCTCCAGAGATATGGCCATTTTTGTGCCTGGGGCGGTGCCAAGTGGGAAAGGGTGGTTTTGAGGCTGAAGGCAGCAGGAAAGCCTGCAGCCCCCAGGTGTGTGGGGCTACGCAAGCGGTTCCCAAAGAGCTTTAGAAGAAGGCATAGTTTTCCCTGCTGGCTCTTTGGGCGTGGGACCAATCTCCAGACATATGGCCATTTTTGTGCCTGGCGCGGCGCCAAGTGGGAAAGGGTGGTTTTGAGGCTGAAGGCAGCAGGAAAGCCTGCAGCTCCCAGGTGTGTGGGTCTACGCAAGCGGTTCCCAAAGAGCTTTAGAAGAAGGCATAATTTTCCCTGCTGGCTCTTTGGGCGTGGGACCAATCTCCAGAGATATGGCCATTTTTGTGCCTGGCGCGGCGCCAAGTGGGAAAGGGTGGTTTTGAGGCTGAAGGCAGCAGGAAAGCCTGCAGCCCCCAGGTGTGTGGGGCTACGCAAGCGGTTCCCAAAGAGCTTTAGAAGAAGGCATAGTTTTCCCTGCTGGCTCTTTGGGAGTGGGACCAATCTCCAGAGATATGGCCATTTTTGTGCCTGGCGCGGCGCCAAGTGGGAAAGGGTGGTTTTGAGGCTGAAGGCAGCAGGAAAGCCTGCAGACCCCAGGTCTGTGGGGCTACGCAAGCGGTTCCCAAAGAGCTTTAGAAGAAGGCATAGTTTTCCCTGCTGGCTCTTTGGGCGTGGGACCAATCTCCAGAGATATGGCCATTTTTGTGCCTGGCGCGGCGCCAAGTGGGAAAGGGTGGTTTTGAGGCTGAAGGCAGCAGGAAAGCCTGCAGCCCCCAGGTGTGTGGGGCTACGCAAGCGGTTCCCAAAGAGCTTTAGAAGAAGGCATAGTTTTCCCTGCTGGCTCTTTGGGAGTGGGACCAATCTCCAGACCTATGGCCACTTTTGTGCCTGGCGCTGCGCCAAGTGGGACAGGGTGGTTTTGAGGCTGAAGGCAGCAGGAAAGCCTGCAGCCCCCAGGTGTGTGGGGCTACGCAAGCGGTTCCCAAAGAGCTTTAGAAGAAGGCATAGTTTTCCCTGCTGGCTCTTTGGGCGTGGGACCAATCTCCAGACATATGGCCATTTTTGTGCCTGGCGCGGTGCCAAGTGGGAAAGGGTGGTTTTGAGGCTGAAGGCAGCAGGAAAGCCTGCAGCCCCCAGGTGTGTGGGGCTACGCAAGCGGTTCCCAAAGAGCTTTAGAAGAAGGCATAGTTTTCCCTGCTGGCTCTTTGGGCGTGGGACCAATCTCCAGAGATATGGCCATTTTTGTGCCTGGCGCGGCGCCAAGTGGGAAAGGGTGGTTTTGAGGCTGAAGGCAGCAGGAAAGCCTGCAGCCCCGAGGTGTGTGGGGCTACGCAAGCGGTTCCCAAAGAGCTTTAGAACAAGGCATAGTTTTCCCTGCTGTCTCTTTGGGCGTGGGACCAATCTCCAGAGATATGGCCATTTTTGTGCCTGGTGCGGTGCCAAGTGGGAAAGGGTGGTTTTGAGGCTGAAGGCAGCAGGAAAGCCTGCAGCCCCCAGGTGTGTGGGGCTACGCAAGCGGTTCCCAAAGAGCTTTAGAAGAAGGCATAATTTTCCCTGCTGGCTCTTTGGGCGTGGGACCAATCTCCAGCCATATGGCCATTTTTGTGCGTGGCGCGGTGCCAAGTGGGAAAGGGTGGTTTTGAGGCTGAAGGCAGCAGGAAAGCCTGCAGCCCCCAGGTGTGTGGGGCTACGCAAGCGGTTCCCAAAGAGCTTTAGAAGAAGGCATAGTTTTCCCTGCTGGCTCTTTGGGCGTGGGACCAATTTCCAGACCTATGGCCATTTTTGTGCCTGGCGCGGTGGCAAGTGGGAAAGGTTGGTTTTGAGGCTGAAGGGAGCAGGAAAGCCTGCAGCCCCGAGGTGTGTGGGGCTACGCAAGCGGTTCCCAAAGAGCTTTAGAAGAAGGCATAGTTTTCCCTCCTGGCTCTTTGGGCGTGGGACCAATCTCCAGAGATATGGGCATTTTTGTGCCTGGCGCAGCGCCAAGTGGGAAAGGGTGGTTTTGAGGCTGAAGGCAGCAGGAAAGCCTGCAGCCCCCAGGTGTGTGGGGCTACGCAAGCGGTTCCCAAAGAGCTTTAGAAGAAGGCATAGTTTTCCCTGCTGGCTCTTTGGGCGTGGGACCAATCTCCAGACATATGGCCATTTTTGTGCCTGGCGCGGCGCCAAGTGGGAAAGGGTGGTTTTGAGGCTGAAGGCAGCAGCAAAGCCTGCAGCCCCCAGGTGCGTGGGGCTACGCAAGCGGTTCCCAAAGAGCTTTAGAACAAGGCATAGTTTTCCCTGCTGGCTCTTTGGGCGTGGGACCAATCTCCAGAGATATGGCCATTTTTGTGCCTGGCGCGGTGCCAAGTGGGAAAGGGTGGTTTTGAGGCTGAAGGCAGCAGGAAAGCCTGCAGCCCCCAGGTGTGTGGGGCTACGCAAGCGGTTCCCAAAGAGCTTTAGAACAAGGCATAGTTTTCCCTGCTGGTTCTTTGGGCGTGGGACCAATCTCCAGACCTATGGCCATTTTTGTGCCTGGTGCGGCGCCAAGTGGGAAAGGGTGGTTTTGAGGCTGAAGGCAGCAGGAAAGCCTGCAGCCCCGAGGTGTGTGGGGCTACGCAAGCGGTTCCCAAAGAGCTTTAGAAGAAGGCATAGTTTTCCCTGCTGTCTCTTTGGGCGTGGGACCAATCTCCAGCCATATGGCCATTTTTGTGCCTGGCGCGGTGCCAAGTGGGAAAGGGTGGTTTTGAGGCTGAAGGCAGCAGGAAAGCCTGCAGCCCCCAGGTGTGTGGGGCTACGCAAGCGGTTCCCAAAGAGCTTTAGAACAAGGCATAGTTTTCCCTGCTGGCTCTTTGGGCGTGGGACCAATCTCCAGAGATATGGCCATTTTTGTGCCTGGGGCGGTGCCAAGTGGGAAAGGGTGGTTTTGAGGCTGAAGGCAGCAGGAAAGCCTGCAGCCCCCAGGTGTGTGGGGCTACGCAAGCGGTTCCCAAAGAGCTTTAGAAGAAGGCATAGTTTTCCCTGCTGGCTCTTTGGGCGTGGGACCAATCTCCAGAGATATGGCCATTTTTGTGCCTGGCGCGGCGCCAAGTGGGAAAGGTTGGTTTTGAGGCTGAAGGGAGCAGGAAAGCCTGCAGCCCCGAGGTGTGTGGGGCTACGCAAGCGGTTCCCAAAGAGCTTTAGAAGAAGGCATAGTTTTCCCTGCTGGCTCTTTGGGCGTGGGACCAATCTCCAGAGATATGGCCATTTTTGTGCCTGGCGCAGCGCCAAGTGGGAAAGGGTGGTTTTGAGGCTGAAGGCAGCAGGAAAGCCTGCAGCCCCCAGGTGTGTGGGGCTACGCAAGCGGTTCCCAAAGAGCTTTAGAACAAGGCATAGTTTTCCCTGCTGGCTCTTTGGGCGTGGGACCAATCTCCAGACATATGGCCATTTTTGTGCCTGGCGCGGCGCCAAGTGGGAAAGGGTGGTTTTGAGGCTGAAGGCAGCAGCAAAGCCTGCAGCCCCCAGGTGCGTGGGGCTACGCAAGCGGTTCCCAAAGAGCTTTAGAACAAGGCATAGTTTTCCCTGCTGGCTCTTTGGGCGTGGGACCAATCTCCAGAGATATGGCCATTTTTGTGCCTGGCGCGGTGCCAAGTGGGAAAGGGTGGTTTTGAGGCTGAAGGCAGCAGGAAAGCCTGCAGCCCCCAGGTGTGTGGGGCTACGCAAGCGGTTCCCAAAGAGCTTTAGAACAAGGCATAGTTTTCCCTGCTGGTTCTTTGGGCGTGGGACCAATCTCCAGACCTATGGCCATTTTTGTGCCTGGTGCGGCGCCAAGTGGGAAAGGGTGGTTTTGAGGCTGAAGGCAGCAGGAAAGCCTGCAGCCCCCAGGTGTGTGGGGCTACGCAAGCGGTTCCCAAAGAGCTTTAGAACAAGGCATAGTTTTCCCTGCTGTCTCTTTGGGCGTGGGACCAATCTCCAGCCATATGGCCATTTTTGTGCCTGGCGCGGTGCCAAGTGGGAAAGGGTGGTTTTGAGGCTGAAGGCAGCAGGAAAGCCTGCAGCCCCCAGGTGTGTGGGGCTACGCAAGCGGTTCCCAAAGAGCTTTAGAACAAGGCATAGTTTTCCCTGCTGGCTCTTTGGGCGTGGGACCAATCTCCAGAGATATGGCCATTTTTGTGCCTGGGGCGGTGCCAAGTGGGAAAGGGTGGTTTTGAGGCTGAAGGCAGCAGGAAAGCCTGCAGCCCCCAGGTGTGTGGGGCTACGCAAGCGGTTCCCAAAGAGCTTTAGAAGAAGGCATAGTTTTCCCTGCTGGCTCTTTGGGCGTGGGACCAATCTCCAGACATATGGCCATTTTTGTGCCTGGCGCGGCGCCAAGTGGGAAAGGGTGGTTTTGAGGCTGAAGGCAGCAGGAAAGCCTGCAGCTCCCAGGTGTGTGGGTCTACGCAAGCGGTTCCCAAAGAGCTTTAGAAGAAGGCATAATTTTCCCTGCTGGCTCTTTGGGCGTGGGACCAATCTCCAGAGATATGGCCATTTTTGTGCCTGGCGCGGCGCCAAGTGGGAAAGGGTGGTTTTGAGGCTGAAGGCAGCAGGAAAGCCTGCAGCCCCCAGGTGTGTGGGGCTACGCAAGCGGTTCCCAAAGAGCTTTAGAAGAAGGCATAGTTTTCCCTGCTGGCTCTTTGGGAGTGGGACCAATCTCCAGAGATATGGCCATTTTTGTGCCTGGCGCGGCGCCAAGTGGGAAAGGGTGGTTTTGAGGCTGAAGGCAGCAGGAAAGCCTGCAGACCCCAGGTCTGTGGGGCTACGCAAGCGGTTCCCAAAGAGCTTTAGAAGAAGGCATAGTTTTCCCTGCTGGCTCTTTGGGCGTGGGACCAATCTCCAGAGATATGGCCATTTTTGTGCCTGGCGCGGCGCCAAGTGGGAAAGGGTGGTTTTGAGGCTGAAGGCAGCAGGAAAGCCTGCAGCCCCCAGGTGTGTGGGGCTACGCAAGCGGTTCCCAAAGAGCTTTAGAAGAAGGCATAGTTTTCCCTGCTGGCTCTTTGGGAGTGGGACCAATCTCCAGACCTATGGCCACTTTTGTGCCTGGCGCTGCGCCAAGTGGGACAGGGTGGTTTTGAGGCTGAAGGCAGCAGGAAAGCCTGCATCCCCCAGGTGTGTGGGGCTACGCAAGCGGTTCCCAAAGAGCTTTAGAAGAAGGCATAGTTTTCCCTGCTGGCTCTTTGGGCGTGGGACCAATCTCCAGAGATATGGCCATTTTTGTGCCTGGCGCGGTGCCAAGTGGGAAAGGGTGGTTTTGAGGCTGAAGGCAGCAGGAAAGCCTGCAGCCCCCAGGTGTGTGGGGCTACGCAAGCGGTTCCCAAAGAGCTTTAGAACAAGGCATAGTTTTCCCTGCTGGCTCTTTGGGCGTGGGACCAATCTCCAGAGATATGGCCATTTTTGTGCCTGGGGCGGTGCCAAGTGGGAAAGGGTGGTTTTGAGGCTGAAGGCAGCAGGAAAGCCTGCAGCCCCCAGGTGTGTGGGGCTACGCAAGCGGTTCCCAAAGAGCTTTAGAAGAAGGCATAGTTTTCCCTGCTGGCTCTTTGGGCGTGGGACCAATCTCCAGACATATGGCCATTTTTGTGCCTGGCGCGGCGCCAAGTGGGAAAGGGTGGTTTTGAGGCTGAAGGCAGCAGGAAAGCCTGCAGCTCCCAGGTGTGTGGGTCTACGCAAGCGGTTCCCAAAGAGCTTTAGAAGAAGGCATAATTTTCCCTGCTGGCTCTTTGGGCGTGGGACCAATCTCCAGAGATATGGCCATTTTTGTGCCTGGCGCGGCGCCAAGTGGGAAAGGGTGGTTTTGAGGCTGAAGGCAGCAGGAAAGCCTGCAGCCCCCAGGTGTGTGGGGCTACGCAAGCGGTTCCCAAAGAGCTTTAGAAGAAGGCATAGTTTTCCCTGCTGGCTCTTTGGGAGTGGGACCAATCTCCAGAGATATGGCCATTTTTGTGCCTGGCGCGGCGCCAAGTGGGAAAGGGTGGTTTTGAGGCTGAAGGCAGCAGGAAAGCCTGCAGACCCCAGGTCTGTGGGGCTACGCAAGCGGTTCCCAAAGAGCTTTAGAAGAAGGCATAGTTTTCCCTGCTGGCTCTTTGGGCGTGGGACCAATCTCCAGAGATATGGCCATTTTTGTGCCTGGCGCGGCGCCAAGTGGGAAAGGGTGGTTTTGAGGCTGAAGGCAGCAGGAAAGCCTGCAGCCCCCAGGTGTGTGGGGCTACGCAAGCGGTTCCCAAAGAGCTTTAGAAGAAGGCATAGTTTTCCCTGCTGGCTCTTTGGGAGTGGGACCAATCTCCAGACCTATGGCCACTTTTGTGCCTGGCGCTGCGCCAAGTGGGACAGGGTGGTTTTGAGGCTGAAGGCAGCAGGAAAGCCTGCAGCCCCCAGGTGTGTGGGGCTACGCAAGCGGTTCCCAAAGAGCTTTAGAAGAAGGCATAGTTTTCCCTGCTGGCTCTTTGGGCGTGGGACCAATCTCCAGACATATGGCCATTTTTGTGCCTGGCGCGGTGCCAAGTGGGAAAGGGTGGTTTTGAGGCTGAAGGCAGCAGGAAAGCCTGCAGCCCCCAGGTGTGTGGGGCTACGCAAGCGGTTCCCAAAGAGCTTTAGAAGAAGGCATAGTTTTCCCTGCTGGCTCTTTGGGCGTGGGACCAATCTCCAGAGATATGGCCATTTTTGTGCCTGGCGCGGCGCCAAGTGGGAAAGGGTGGTTTTGAGGCTGAAGGCAGCAGGAAAGCCTGCAGCCCCGAGGTGTGTGGGGCTACGCAAGCGGTTCCCAAAGAGCTTTAGAACAAGGCATAGTTTTCCCTGCTGTCTCTTTGGGCGTGGGACCAATCTCCAGAGATATGGCCATTTTTGTGCCTGGTGCGGTGCCAAGTGGGAAAGGGTGGTTTTGAGGCTGAAGGCAGCAGGAAAGCCTGCAGCCCCCAGGTGTGTGGGGCTACGCAAGCGGTTCCCAAAGAGCTTTAGAAGAAGGCATAATTTTCCCTGCTGGCTCTTTGGGCGTGGGACCAATCTCCAGCCATATGGCCATTTTTGTGCGTGGCGCGGTGCCAAGTGGGAAAGGGTGGTTTTGAGGCTGAAGGCAGCAGGAAAGCCTGCAGCCCCCAGGTGTGTGGGGCTACGCAAGCGGTTCCCAAAGAGCTTTAGAAGAAGGCATAGTTTTCCCTGCTGGCTCTTTGGGCGTGGGACCAATTTCCAGACCTATGGCCATTTTTGTGCCTGGCGCGGTGGCAAGTGGGAAAGGTTGGTTTTGAGGCTGAAGGGAGCAGGAAAGCCTGCAGCCCCGAGGTGTGTGGGGCTACGGAAGCGGTTCCCAAAGAGCTTTAGAAGAAGGCATAGTTTTCCCTCCTGGCTCTTTGGGCGTGGGACCAATCTCCAGAGATATGGGCATTTTTGTGCCTGGCGCAGCGCCAAGTGGGAAAGGGTGGTTTTGAGGCTGAAGGCAGCAGGAAAGCCTGCAGCCCCCAGGTGTGTGGGGCTACGCAAGCGGTTCCCAAAGAGCTTTAGAAGAAGGCATAGTTTTCCCTGCTGGCTCTTTGGGCGTGGGACCAATCTCCAGACATATGGCCATTTTTGTGCCTGGCGCGGCGCCAAGTGGGAAAGGGTGGTTTTGAGGCTGAAGGCAGCAGCAAAGCCTGCAGCCCCCAGGTGCGTGGGGCTACGCAAGCGGTTCCCAAAGAGCTTTAGAACAAGGCATAGTTTTCCCTGCTGGCTCTTTGGGCGTGGGACCAATCTCCAGAGATATGGCCATTTTTGTGCCTGGCGCGGTGCCAAGTGGGAAAGGGTGGTTTTGAGGCTGAAGGCAGCAGGAAAGCCTGCAGCCCCCAGGTGTGTGGGGCTACGCAAGCGGTTCCCAAAGAGCTTTAGAACAAGGCATAGTTTTCCCTGCTGGTTCTTTGGGCGTGGGACCAATCTCCAGACCTATGGCCATTTTTGTGCCTGGTGCGGCGCCAAGTGGGAAAGGGTGGTTTTGAGGCTGAAGGCAGCAGGAAAGCCTGCAGCCCCGAGGTGTGTGGGGCTACGCAAGCGGTTCCCAAAGAGCTTTAGAAGAAGGCATAGTTTTCCCTGCTGTCTCTTTGGGCGTGGGACCAATCTCCAGCCATATGGCCATTTTTGTGCCTGGCGCGGTGCCAAGTGGGAAAGGGTGGTTTTGAGGCTGAAGGCAGCAGGAAAGCCTGCAGCCCCCAGGTGTGTGGGGCTACGCAAGCGGTTCCCAAAGAGCTTTAGAACAAGGCATAGTTTTCCCTGCTGGCTCTTTGGGCGTGGGACCAATCTCCAGAGATATGGCCATTTTTGTGCCTGGGGCGGTGCCAAGTGGGAAAGGGTGGTTTTGAGGCTGAAGGCAGCAGGAAAGCCTGCAGCCCCCAGGTGTGTGGGGCTACGCAAGCGGTTCCCAAAGAGCTTTAGAAGAAGGCATAGTTTTCCCTGCTGGCTCTTTGGGCGTGGGACCAATCTCCAGAGATATGGCCATTTTTGTGCCTGGCGCGGCGCCAAGTGGGAAAGGGTGGTTTTGAGGCTGAAGGCAGCAGGAAAGCCTGCAGCCCCCAGGTGTGTGGGGCTACGCAAGCGGTTCCCAAAGAGCTTTAGAAGAAGGCATAGTTTTCCCTGCTGGCTCTTTGGGCGTGGGACCAATCTCCAGACATATGGCCATTTTTGTGCCTGGCGCGGCGCCAAGTGGGAAAGGGTGGTTTTGAGGCTGAAGGCAGCAGGAAAGCCTGCAGCTCCCAGGTGTGTGGGTCTACGCAAGCGGTTCCCAAAGAGCTTTAGAAGAAGGCATAATTTTCCCTGCTGGCTCTTTGGGCGTGGGACCAATCTCCAGAGATATGGCCATTTTTGTGCCTGGCGCGGCGCCAAGTGGGAAAGGGTGGTTTTGAGGCTGAAGGCAGCAGGAAAGCCTGCAGCCCCCAGGTGTGTGGGGCTACGCAAGCGGTTCCCAAAGAGCTTTAGAAGAAGGCATAGTTTTCCCTGCTGGCTCTTTGGGCGTGGGACCAATCTCCAGACCTATGGCCATTTTTGTGCCTGGCGCGGCGCCAAGTTGGAAAGGGTAGTTTTGAGGCTGAAGGCAGCAGGAAAGCCTGCAGGCCCCAGGTCTGTGGGGTTACGCAAGCGGTTCCCAAAGATCTTTAGAACAAGGCATAGTTTTCCCTGCTGGTTCTTTGGGCGTGGGACCAATCTCCAGAGATATGGCCATTTTTGTGCCTGGCGCGGCGCCAAGTGGGAAAGGGTGGTTTTGAGGCTGAAGGCAGCAGGAAAGCCTGCAGGCCCCAGGTCTGTGGGGCTACGCAAGCGGTTCCCAAAGAGCTTTAGAAGAAGGCATAGTTTTCCCTGCTGGCTCTTTGGGAGTGGGACCAATCTCCAGACCTATGGCCAGTTTTGTGCCTGGCGTTGCGCCAAGTGGGACAGGGTGGTTTTGAGGCTGAAGGCAGCAGGAAAGCCTGCAGCCCCCAGGTGTGTGGGGCTACGCAAGCGGTTCCCAAAGAGCTTTAGAACAAGGCATAGTTTTCCCTGCTGGCTCTTTGGGCGTGGGACCAATCTCCAGCCATATGGCCATTTTTGTGCCTGGCGCGGTGCCAAGTGGGAAAGGGTGGTTTTGAGGCTGAAGGCAGCAGGAAAGCCTGCAGCCCCCAGGTGTGTGGGGCTACGCAAGCGGTTCCCAAAGAGCTTTAGAAGAAGGCATAGTTTTCCCTGCTGGCTCTTTGGGCGTGGGACCAATTTCCAGACCTATGGCCATTTTTGTGCCTGGCGCGGTGGCAAGTGGGAAAGGTTGGTTTTGAGTCTGAAGGGAGCAGGAAAGCCTGCAGCCCCGAGGTGTGTGGGGCTACGCAAGCGGTTCCCAAAGAGCTTTAGAAGAAGGCAGAGTTTTCCCTCCTGGCTCTTTGGGCGTGGGACCAATCTCCAGAGATATGGGCATTTTTCTGCCTGGCGCAGCGCCAAGTGGGAAAGGGTGGTTTTGAGGCTGAAGGCAGCAGGAAAGCCTGCAGCCCCCAGGTCTGTGGGGCTACGCAAGCGGTTCCCAAAGAGCTTTAGAAGAAGGCATAGTTTTCCCTGCTGGCTCTTTGGGCGTGGGACCAATCTCCAGACATATGGCCATTTTTGTGCCTGGCGCGGCGCCAAGTGGGAAAGGGTGGTTTTGAGGCTGAAGGCAGCAGCAAAGCCTGCAGCCCCCAGGTGCGTGGGGCTACGCAAGCGGTTCCCAAAGAGCTTTAGAAGAAGGCATAGTTTTCCCTGCTGGCTCTTTGGGCGTGGGACCAATCTCCAGAGATATGGCCATTTTTGTGCCTGGCGCGGTGCCAAGTGGGAAAGGGTGGTTTTGAGGCTGAAGGCAGCAGGAAAGCCTGCAGCCCCCAGGTGTGTGGGGCTACGCAAGCGGTTCCCAAAGAGCTTTAGAACAAGGCATAGTTTTCCCTGCTGGTTCTTTGGGCGTGGGACCAATCTCCAGACCTATGGCCATTTTTGTGCCTGGTGCGGCGCCAAGTGGGAAAGGGTGGTTTTGAGGCTGAAGGCAGCAGGAAAGCCTGCAGCCCCCAGGTGTGTGGGGCTACGCAAGCGGTTCCCAAAGAGCTTTAGAAGAAGGCATAGTTTTCCCTGCTGGCTCTTTGGGCGTGGGACCAATCTCCAGACATATGGCCATTTCTGTGCCTGGCGCGGCGCCAAGTGGGAAAGGGTGGTTTTGAGGCTGAAGGCAGCAGGAAAGCCTGCAGCTCCCAGGTGTGTGGGTCTACGCAAGCGGTTCCCAAAGAGCTTTAGAACAAGGCATAATTTTCCCTGCTGGCTCTTTGGGCGTGGGACCAATCTCCAGAGATATGGCCATTTTTGTGCCTGGCGCGGCGCCAAGTGGGAAAGGGTGGTTTTGAGGCTGAAGGCAGCAGGAAAGCCTGCAGCCCCCAGGTGTGTGGGGCTACGCAAGCGGTTCCCAAAGAGCTTTAGAAGAAGGCATAGTTTTCCCCGCTGGCTCTTTGGGCGTGGGACCAATCTCCAGAGATATGGCCATTTTTGTGCCTGGCGCGGCGCCAAGTGGGAAAGGGTAGTTTTGAGGCTGAAGGCAGCAGGAAAGCCTGCAGCCCCCAGGTGTGTGGGGCTACGCAAGCGGTTCCCAAAGAGCTTTAGAAGAAGGCATATTTTTCCCTGCTGGTTCTTTGGGCGTGGGACCAATCTCCAGAGATATGGCCATTTTTGTGCCTGGCGCGGCGCCAGGTGGGAAAGGGTGGTTTTGAGGCTGAAGGCAGCAGGAAAGCCTGCAGCCCCCAGGTGTGTGGGGCTACGCAAGCGGTTCCCAAAGAGCTTTAGAAGAAGGCATAGTTTTCCCTGCTGGCTCTTTGGGCGTGGGACCAATCTCCAGACCTATGGCCACTTTTGTGCCTGGCGCTGCGCCAAGTGGGACAGGGTGGTTTTGAGGCTGAAGGCAGCAGGAAAGCCTGCAGCCCCCAGGTGTGTGGGGCTACGCAAGCGGTTCCCAAAGAGCTTTAGAAGAAGGCATAGTTTTCCCTGCTGGCTCTTTGGACGTGGGACCAATCTCCAGAGATATGGCCATTTTTGTGCCTGGCGCGGTGCCAAGTGGGAAAGGGTGGTTTTGAGGCTGAAGGCAGCAGGAAAGCCTGCAGCCCCCAGGTGTGTGGGGCTACGCAAGCGGTTCCCAAAGAGCTTTAGAAGAAGGCATAGTTTTCCCTGCTGGCTCTTTGGGCGTGGGACCAATCTCCAGAGATATGGCCATTTTTGTGCCTGGCGCGGCGCCAAGTGGGAAAGGGTGGTTTTGAGGCTGAAGGCAGCAGGAAAGGCTGCAGCCCCCAGGTCTGTGGGGCTACGCAACGGTTCCCAAAGAGCTTTAGAACAAGGCATAGTTTTCCCTGCTGTCTCTTTGGGCGTGGGACCAATCTCCAGAGATATGGCCATTTTTGTGCCTGGTGCGGTGCCAAGTGGGAAAGGGTGGTTTTGAGGCTGAAGGCAGCAGGAAAGCCTGCAGCCCCCAGGTGTGTGGGGCTACGCAAGCGGTTCCCAAAGAGCTTTAGAACAAGGCATAATTTTCCCTGCTGGCTCTTTGGGCGTGGGACCAATCTCCAGACATATGGCCATTTTTGTGCCTGGCGCGGTGCCAAGTGGGAAAGGGTGGTTTTGAGGCTGAAGGCAGCAGGAAAGCCTGCAGCCCCCAGGTGTGTGGGGCTACGCAAGCGGTTCCCAAAGAGCTTTAGAAGAAGGCATAGTTTTCCCTGCTGGCTCTTTGGGCGTGGGACCAATTTCCAGACCTATGGCCATTTTTGTGCCTGGCGCGGTGGCAAGTGGGAAAGGTTGGTTTTGAGGCTGAAGGGATCAGGAAAGCCTGCAGCCCCGAGGTGTGTGGGGCTACGCAAGCATTTCCCAAAGAGCTTTAGAAGAAGGCATAGTTTTCCCTGCTGGCTCTTTGGGCGTGGGACCAATCTCCAGACCTATGGCCATTTTTGTGCCTGGCGCAGCGCCAAGTGGGAAAGGGTGGTTTTGAGGCTGAAGGCAGCAGGAAAGCCTGCAGCCCCCAGGTGTGTGGGGCTACGCAAGCGGTTCCCAAAGAGCTTTAGAAGAAGGCATAGTTTTCCCTGCTGGCTCTTTGGGCGTGGGACCAATCTCCAGACATATGGCCATTTTTGTGCCTGGCGCGGCGCCAAGTGGGAAAGGGTGGTTTTGAGGCTGAAGGCAGCAGCAAAGCCTGCAGCCCCCAGGTGCGTGGGGCTACGCAAGCGGTTCCCAAAGAGCTTTAGAACAAGGCATAGTTTTCCCTGCTGGCTCTTTGGGCGTGGGACCAATCTCCAGAGATATGGCCATTTTTGTGCCTGGGGCGGTGCCAAGTGGGAAAGGGTGGTTTTGAGGCTGAAGGCAGCAGGAAAGCCTGCAGCCCCCAGGTGTGTGGGGCTACGCAAGCGGTTCCCAAACAGCTTTAGAACAAGGCATAGTTTTCCCTGCTGGCTCTTTGGGCGTGGGACCAATCTCCAGAGATATGGCCATTTTTGTGCCTGGCGCGGCGCCAAGTGGGAAAGGGTGGTTTTGAGGCTGAAGGCAGCAGGAAAGCCTGCAGCCCCCAGGTGTGTGGGGCTACGCAAGCGGTTCCCAAAGAGCTTTAGAAGAAGGCATAGTTTTCCCTGCTGGCTCTTTGGGCGTGGGACCAATCTCCAGAGATATGGCCATTTTTGTGCCTGGTGCGGCGCCAAGTGGGAAAGGGTAGTTTTGAGGCTGAAGGCAGCAGGAAAGCCTGCAGGCCCCAGGTGTGTGGGGCTACGCAAGCGGTTCCCAAAGAGCTTTAGAACAAGGCATAGTTTTCCCTGCTGGTTCTTTGGGCGTGGGACCAATCTCCAGAGATATGGCCATTTTTGTGCCTGGCGCGGCGCCAAGTGGGAAAGGGTGGTTTTGAGGCTGAAGGCAGCAGGAAAGCCTGCAGCCCCCAGGTGTGTGGGGCTACGCAAGCGGTTCCCAAAGAGCTTTAGAACAAGGCATAGTTTTCCCTGCTGGCTCTTTGGGAGTGGGACCAATCTCCAGACCTATGGGCATTTTTGTGCCTGGCGCGGCGCCAAGTGGGAAAGGGTGGTTTTGAGGCTGAAGGCAGCAGGAAAGCCTGCAGACCCCAGGTCTGTGGGGCTACGCAAGCGGTTCCCAAAGAGCTTTAGAAGAAGGCATAGTTTTCCCTGCTGGCTCTTTGGGCGTGGGACCAATCTCCAGAGATATGGCCATTTTTGTGCCTGGCGCGGCGCCAAGTGGGAAAGGGTGGTTTTGAGGCTGAAGGCAGCAGGAAAGCCTGCAGCCCCCAGGTGTGTGGGGCTACGCAAGCGGTTCCCAAAGAGCTTTAGAAGAAGGCATAGTTTTCCCTGCTGGCTCTTTGGACGTGGGACCAATCTCCAGAGATATGGCCATTTTTGTGCCTGGCGCGGTGCCAAGTGGGAAAGGGTGGTTTTGAGGCTGAAGGCAGCAGGAAAGCCTGCAGCCCCCAGGTGTGTGGGGCTACGCAAGCGGTTCCCAAAGAGCTTTAGAAGAAGGCATAGTTTTCCCTGCTGGCTCTTTGGGCGTGGGACCAATCTCCAGAGATATGGCCATTTTTGTGCCTGGCGCGGCGCCAAGTGGGAAAGGGTGGTTTTGAGGCTGAAGTCAGCAGGAAAGGCTGCAGCCCCCAGGTCTGTGGGGCTACGCAAGCGGTTCCCAAAGAGCTTTAGAACAAGGCATAGTTTTCCCTGCTGGCTCTTTGGGCGTGGGACCAATCTCCAGAGATATGGCCATTTTTGTGCCTGGTGCGGTGCCAAGTGGGAAAGGGTGGTTTTGAGGCTGAAGGCAGCAGGAAAGCCTGCAGCCCCCAGGTGTGTGGGGCTACGCAAGCGGTTCCCAAAGAGCTTTAGAACAAGGCATAATTTTCCCTGCTGGCTCTTTGGGCGTGGGACCAATCTCCAGACATATGGCCATTTTTGTGCCTGGCGCGGTGCCAAGTGGGAAAGGGTGGTTTTGAGGCTGAAGGCAGCAGGAAAGCCTGCAGCCCCCAGGTGTGTGGGGCTACGCAAGCGGTTCCCAAAGAGCTTTAGAAGAAGGCATAGTTTTCCCTGCTGGCTCTTTGGGCGTGGGACCAATTTCCAGACCTATGGCCATTTTTGTGCCTGGTGCGGTGGCAAGTGGGAAAGGTTGGTTTTGAGGCTGAAGGGATCAGGAAAGCCTGCAGCCCCGAGGTGTGTGGGGCTACGCAAGCATTTCCCAAAGAGCTTTAGAAGAAGGCATAGTTTTCCCTCCTGGCTCTTTGGGCGTGGGACCAATCTCCAGACCTATGGCCATTTTTGTGCCTGGCGCAGCGCCAAGTGGGAAAGGGTGGTTTTGAGGCTGAAGGCAGCAGGAAAGCCTGCAGCCCGCAGGTGTGTGGGTCTACGCAAGCGGTTCCCAAAGAGCTTTAGAAGAAGGCATAGTTTTCCCTGCTGGCTCTTTGGGCGTGGGACCAATCTCCAGACATATGGCCATTTTTGTGCCTGGCGCGGCGCCAAGTGGGAAAGGGTGGTTTTGAGGCTGAAGGCAGCAGCAAATCCTGCAGCCCCCAGGTGCGTGGGGCTACGCAAGCGGTTCCCAAAGAGCTTTAGAACAAGGCATAGTTTTCCCTGCTGGCTCTTTGGGCGTGGGACCAATCTCCAGAGATATGGCCATTTTTGTGCCTGGGGCGGTGCCAAGTGGGAAAGGGTGGTTTTGAGGCTGAAGGCAGCAGGAAAGCCTGCAGCCCCCAGGTGTGTGGGGCTACGCAAGCGGTTCCCAAAGAGCTTTAGAACAAGGCATAGTTTTCCCTGCTGGCTCTTTGGGCGTGGGACCAATCTCCAGAGATATGGCCACTTTTGTGCCTGGCGCGGCGCCAAGTGGGAAAGGGTGGTTTTGAGGCTGAAGGCAGCAGGAAAGCCTGCAGCCCCCAGGTGTGTGGGGCTACGCAAGCGGTTCCCAAAGAGCTTTAGAAGAAGGCATAGTTTTCCCTGCTGGCTCTTTGGGCGTGGGACCAATCTCCAGACCTATGGCCATTTTTGTGCCTGGCGCGGCGCCAAGTGGGAAAGGGTAGTTTTGAGGCTGAAGGCAGCAGGAAAGCCTGCAGGCCCCAGGTCTGTGGGGCTACGCAAGCGGTTCCCAAAGAGCTTTAGAACAAGGCATAGTTTTCCCTGCTGGTTCTTTGGGCGTGGGACCAATCTCCAGAGATATGGCCATTTTTGTGCCTGGCGCGGCGCCAAGTGGGAAAGGGTGGTTTTGAGGCTGAAGGCAGCAGGAAAGCCTGCAGCCCCCAGGTGTGTGGGGCTACGCAAGCGGTTCCCAAAGAGCTTTAGAAGAAGGCATAGTTTTCCCTGCTGGCTCTTTGGGAGTGGGACCAATCTCCAGACCTATGGGCATTTTTGTGCCTGGCGCGGCGCCAAGTGGGAAAGGGTGGTTTTGAGGCTGAAGGCAGCAGGAAAGCCTGCAGACCCCAGGTCTGTGGGGCTACGCAAGCGGTTCCCAAAGAGCTTTAGAAGAAGGCATAGTTTTCCCTGCTGGCTCTTTGGGCGTGGGACCAGTCTCCAGAGATATGGCCATTTTTGTGCCTGGCGCGGCGCCAAGTGGGAAAGGGTGGTTTTGAGGCTGAAGGCAGCAGGAAAGCCTGCAGACCCCAGGTGTGTGGGGCTACGCAAGCGGTTCCCAAAGAGCTTTAGAAGAAGGCATAGTTTTCCCTGCTGGCTCTTTGGGCGTGGGACTAATCTCCAGACCTATGGCCATTTTTGTGCCTGGCGCGGCGCCAAGTGGGAAAGGGTAGTTTTGAGGCTGAAGGCAGCAGGAAAGCCTGCAGGCCCCAGGTGTGTGGGGCTACGCAAGCGGTTCCCAAAGAGCTTTAGAAGAAGGCATAGTTTTCCCTGCTGGCTCTTTGGGCGTGGGACCAATCTCCAGAGATATGGCCATTTTTGTGCCTGGCGCGGCGCCAAGTTGGAAAGGGTGGTTTTGAGGCTGAAGGCAGCAGGAAAGCCTGCAGCCCCCAGGTGTGTGGGGCTACGCAAGCGGTTCCCAAAGAGCTTTAGAACAAGGCATAGTTTTCCCTGCTGGCTCTTTGGGAGTGGGACCAATCTCCAGACCTATGGCCACTTTTGTGCCTGGCGCTGCGCCAAGTGGGACAGGGTGGTTTTGAGGCTGAAGGCAGCAGGAAAGCCTGCAGCCCCCAGGTGTGTGGGGCTACGCAAGCGGTTCCCAAAGAGCTTTAGAAGAAGGCATAGTTTTCCCTGCTGGCTCTTTGGGCGTGGGACCAATCTCCAGAGATATGGCCATTTTTGTGCCTGGCGCGGTGCCAAGTGGGAAAGGGTGGTTTTGAGGCTGAAGGCAGCAGGAAAGCCTGCAGCCCCCAGGTGTGTGGGGCTACGCAAGCGGTTCCCAAAGAGCTTTAGAAGAAGGCATAGTTTTCCCTGCTGGCTCTTTGGGCGTGGGACCAATCTCCAGAGATATGGCCATTTTTGTGCCTGGCGCGGCGCCAAGTGGGAAAGGGTGGTTTTGAGGCTGAAGGCAGCAGGAAAGCCTGCAGCCCCGAGGTGTGTGGGGCTACGCAAGCGGTTCCCAAAGAGCTTTAGAAGAAGGCATAGTTTTCCCTGCTGTCTCTTTGGGCGTGGGACCAATCTCCAGAGATATGGCCATTTTTGTGCCTGGTGCGGTGCCAAGTGGGAAAGGGTGGTTTTGAGGCTGAAGGCAGCAGGAAAGCCTGCAGCCCCCAGGTGTGTGGGGCTACGCAAGCGGTTCCCAAAGAGCTTTAGAACAAGGCATAATTTTCCCTGCTGGCTCTTTGGGCGTGGGACCAATCTCCAGCCATATGGCCATTTTTGTGCGTGGCGCGGTGCCAAGTGGGAAAGGGTGGTTTTGAGGCTGAAGGCAGCAGGAAAGCCTGCAGCCCCCAGGTGTGTGGGGCTACGCAAGCGGTTCCCAAAGAGCTTTAGAAGAAGGCATAGTTTTCCCTGCTGGCTCTTTGGGCGTGGGACCAATTTCCAGACCTATGGCCATTTTTGTGCCTGGCGTGGTGGCAAGTGGGAAAGGTTGGTTTTGAGGCTGAAGGGAGCAGGAAAGCCTGCAGCCCCGAGGTGTGTGGGGCTACGCAAGCGGTTCCCAAAGAGCTTTAGAAGAAGGCATAGTTTTCCCTCCTGGCTCTTTGGGCGTGGGACCAATCTCCAGAGATATGGGCATTTTTGTGCCTGGCGCAGCGCCAAGTGGGAAAGGGTGGTTTTGAGGCTGAAGGCAGCAGGAAAGCCTGCAGCCCCCAGGTGTGTGGGGCTACGCAAGCGGTTCCCAAAGAGCTTTAGAACAAGGCATAGTTTTCCCTGCTGGCTCTTTGGGCGTGGGACCAATCTCCAGACCTATGGCCATTTTTGTGCCTGGCGCGGCGCCAAGTGGGAAAGGGTGGTTTTGAGGCTGAAGGCAGCAGCAAAGCCTGCAGCCCCCAGGTGCGTGGGGCTACGCAAGCGGTTCCCAAAGAGCTTTAGAACAAGGCATAGTTTTCCCTGCTGGCTCTTTGGGCGTGGGACCAATCTCCAGAGATATGGCCATTTTTGTGCCTGGCGCGGTGCCAAGTGGGAAAGGGTGGTTTTGAGGCTGAAGGCAGCAGGAAAGCCTGCAGCCCCCAGGTGTGTGGGGCTACGCAAGCGGTTCCCAAAGAGCTTTAGAACAAGGCATAGTTTTCCCTGCTGGTTCTTTGGGCGTGGGACCAATCTCCAGACCTATGGCCATTTTTGTGCCTGGTGCGGCGCCAAGTGGGAAAGGGTGGTTTTGAGGCTGAAGGCAGCAGGAAAGCCTGCAGCCCCGAGGTGTGTGGGTCTACGCAAGCGGTTCCCAAAGAGCTTTAGAACAAGACATAGTTTTCCCTGCTGGCTCTTTGGGCGTGGGACCAATCTCCAGCCATATGGCCATTTTTGTGCCTGGCGCGGTGCCAAGTGGGAAAGGGTGGTTTTGAGGCTGAAGGCAGCAGGAAAGCCTGCAGCCCCCAGGTGTGTGGGGCTACGCAAGCGGTTCCCAAAGAGCTTTAGAAGAAGGCATAGTTTTCCCTGCTGGCTCTTTGGGCGTGGGACCAATCTCCAGAGATATGGCCATTTTTGTGCCTGGGGCGGTGCCAAGTGGGAAAGGGTGGTTTTGAGGCTGAAGGCAGCAGGAAAGCCTGCAGCCCCCAGGTGTGTGGGGCTACGCAAGCGGTTCCCAAAGAGCTTTAGAAGAAGGCATAGTTTTCCCTGCTGGCTCTTTGGGCGTGGGACCAATCTCCACAGATATGGCCATTTTTGTGCCTGGCGCGGCGCCAAGTGGGAAAGGGTGGTTTTGAGGCTGAAGGCAGCAGGAAAGCCTGCAGCTCCCAGGTGTGTGGGTCTACGCAAGCGGTTCCCAAAGAGCTTTAGAAGAAGGCATAATTTTCCCTGCTGGCTCTTTGGGCGTGGGACCAATCTCCAGAGATATGGCCATTTTTGTGCCTGGCGCGGCGCCAAGTGGGAAAGGGTGGTTTTGAGGCTGAAGGCAGCAGGAAAGCCTGCAGCCCCCAGGTGTGTGGGGCTACGCAAGCGGTTCCCAAAGAGCTTTAGAAGAAGGCATAGTTTTCCCTGCTGGCTCTTTGGGCGTGGGACCAATCTCCAGACCTATGGCCATTTTTGTGCCTGGCGCGGTGCCAAGTGGGAAAGGGTGGTTTTGAGGCTGAAGGCAGCAGGAAAGCCTGCAGCCCCCAGGTGTGTGGGGCTACGCAAGCGGTTCCCAAAGAGCTTTAGAACAAGGCATAGTTTTCCCTGCTGGTTCTTTGGGCGTGGGACCAATCTCCAGACCTATGGCCATTTTTGTGCCTGGTGCGGCGCCAAGTGGGAAAGGGTGGTTTTGAGGCTGAAGGCAGCAGGAAAGCCTGCAGCCCCGAGGTGTGTGGGGCTACGCAAGCGGTTCCCAAAGAGCTTTAGAACAAGGCATAGTTTTCCCTGCTGGCTCTTTGGGCGTGGGACCAATCTCCAGCCATATGGCCATTTTTGTGCCTGGCGCGGTGCCAAGTGGGAAAGGGTGGTTTTGAGGCTGAAGGCAGCAGGAAAGCCTGCAGCCCCCAGGTGTGTGGGGCTACGCAAGCGGTTCCCAAAGAGCTTTAGAAGAAGGCATAGTTTTCCCTGCTGGCTCTTTGGGCGTGGGACCAATCTCCAGAGATATGGCCATTTTTGTGCCTGGGGCGGTGCCAAGTGGGAAAGGGTGGTTTTGAGGCTGAAGGCAGCAGGAAAGCCTGCAGCCCCCAGGTGTGTGGGGCTACGCAAGCGGTTCCCAAAGAGCTTTAGAAGAAGGCATAGTTTTCCCTGCTGGCTCTTTGGGCGTGGGACCAATCTCCACAGATATGGCCATTTTTGTGCCTGGCGCGGCGCCAAGTGGGAAAGGGTGGTTTTGAGGCTGAAGGCAGCAGGAAAGCCTGCAGCTCCCAGGTGTGTGGGTCTACGCAAGCGGTTCCCAAAGAGCTTTAGAAGAAGGCATAATTTTCCCTGCTGGCTCTTTGGGCGTGGGACCAATCTCCAGAGATATGGCCATTTTTGTGCCTGGCGCGGCGCCAAGTGGGAAAGGGTGGTTTTGAGGCTGAAGGCAGCAGGAAAGCCTGCAGCCCCCAGGTGTGTGGGGCTACGCAAGCGGTTCCCAAAGAGCTTTAGAAGAAGGCATAGTTTTCCCTGCTGGCTCTTTGGGCGTGGGACCAATCTCCAGACCTATGGCCATTTTTGTGCCTGGCGCGGCGCCAAGTGGGAAAGGGTAGTTTTGAGGCTGAAGGCAGCAGGAAAGCCTGCAGGCCCCAGGTCTGTGGGGCTACGCAAGCGGTTCCCAAAGAGCTTTAGAACAAGGCATAGTTTTCCCTGCTGGTTCTTTGGGCGTGGGACCAATCTCCAGAGATATGGCCATTTTTGTGCCTGGCGCGGCGCCAAGTGGGAAAGGGTGGTTTTGAGGCTGAAGGCAGCAGGAAAGCCTGCAGACCCCAGGTCTGTGGGGCTACGCAAGCGGTTCCCAAAGAGCTTTAGAAGAAGGCATAGTTTTCCCTGCTGGCTCTTTGGGAGTGGGACCAATCTCCAGACCTATGGCCATTTTTGTGCCTGGCGCTGCGCCAAGTGGGACAGGGTGGTTTTGAGGCTGAAGGCAGCAGGAAAGCCTGCAGCCCCCAGGTGTGTGGGGCTACGCAAGCGGTTCCCAAAGAGCTTTAGAACAAGGCATAGTTTTCCCTGCTGGCTCTTTGGGCGTGGGACCAATCTCCAGACATATGGCCATTTTTGTGCCTGGCGCGGTGCCAAGTGGGAAAGGGTGGTTTTGAGGCTGAAGGCAGCAGGAAAGCCTGCAGCCCCCAGGTGTGTGGGGCTACGCAAGCGGTTCCCAAAGAGCTTTAGAAGAAGGCATAGTTTTCCCTGCTGGCTCTTTGGGCGTGGGACCAAACTCCAGAGATATGGCCATTTTTGTGCCTGGCGCGGTGCCAAGTGGGAAAGGTTGGTTTTGAGGCTGAAGGGAGCAGGAAAGCCTGCAGCCCCCAGGTGTGTGGGGCTACGCAAGCGGTTCCCAAAGAGCTTTAGAAGAAGGCATAGTTTTCCCTCCTGGCTCTTTGGGCGTGGGACCAATCTCCAGAGATATGGGCATTTTTGTGCCTGGCGCAGCGCCAAGTGGGAAAGGGTGGTTTTGAGGCTGAAGGCAGCAGGAAAGCCTGCAGCCCCCAGGTGTGTGGGGCTACGCAAGCGGTTCCCAAAGAGCTTTAGAAGAAGGCATAGTTTTCCCTGCTGGCTCTTTGGGCGTGGGACCAATCTCCAGCCATATGGCCATTTTTGTGCCTGGCGCGGCGCCAAGTGGGAAAGGGTGGTTTTGAGGCTGAAGGCAGCAGCAAAGCCTGCAGCCCCCAGGTGCGTGGGGCTACGCAAGCGGTTCCCAAAGAGCTTTAGAACAAGGCATAGTTTTCCCTGCTGGCTCTTTGGGCGTGGGACCAATCTCCAGAGATATGGCCATTTTTGTGCCTGGCGCGGTGCCAAGTGGGAAAGGGTGGTTTTGAGGCTGAAGGCAGCAGGAAAGCCTGCAGCCCCCAGGTGTGCGGGGCTACGCAAGCGGTTCCCAAAGAGCTTTAGAACAAGGCATAGTTTTCCCTGCTGGTTCTTTGGGCGTGGGACCAATCTCCAGACCTATGGCCATTTTTGTGCCTGGTGCGGCGCCAAGTGGGAAAGGGTGGTTTTGAGGCTGAAGGCAGCAGGAAAGCCTGCAGCCCCGAGGTGTGTGGGGCTACGCAAGCGGTTCCCAAAGAGCTTTAGAAGAAGGCATAGTTTTCCCTGCTGTCTCTTTCTGCGTGGGACCAATCTCCAGCCATATGGCCATTTTTGTGCCTGGCGCGGTGCCAAGTGGGAAAGGGTGGTTTTGAGGCTGAAGGCAGCAGGAAAGCCTGCAGCCCCCAGGTGTGTGGGGCTACGCAAGCGGTTCCCAAAGAGCTTTAGAAGAAGGCATAGTTTTCCCTGCTGGCTCTTTGGGCGTGGGACCAATCTCCAGAGATATGGCCATTTTTGTGCCTGGGGCGGTGCCAAGTGGGAAAGGGTGGTTTTGAGGCTGAAGGCAGCAGGAAAGCCTGCAGCCCCCAGGTGTGTGGGGCTACGCAAGCGGTTCCCAAAGAGCTTTAGAAGAAGGCATAGTTTTCCCTGCTGGCTCTTTGGGCGTGGGACCAATCTCCAGAGATATGGCCATTTTTGTGCCTGGCGCGGCGCCAAGTGGGAAAGGGTGGTTTTGAGGCTGAAGGCAGCAGGAAAGCCTGCAGCTCCCAGGTGTGTGGGTCTACGCAAGCGGTTCCCAAAGAGCTTTAGAAGAAGGCATAGTTTTCCCTGCTGGCTCTTTGGGCGTGGGACCAATCTCCAGAGATATGGCCATTTTTGTGCCTGGCGCGGCGCCAAGTGGGAAAGGGTGGTTTTGAGGCTGAAGGCAGCAGGAAAGCCTGCAGCCCCCAGGTGTGTGGGGCTACGCAAGCGGTTCCCAAAGAGCTTTAGAAGAAGGCATAGTTTTCCCTGCTGGCTCTTTGGGCGTGGGACCAATCTCCAGACCTATGGCCATTTTTGTGCCTGGCGCGGCGCCAAGTGGGAAAGGGTGGTTTTGAGGCTGAAGGCAGCAGGAAAGCCTGCAGGCCCCAGGTCTGTGGGGCTACGCAAGCGGTTCCCAAAGAGCTTTAGAACAAGGCATAGTTTTCCCTGCTGGCTCTTGTGCGTGGGACCAATCTCCAGAGATATGGCCATTTTTGTGCCTGGCGCGGTGCCAAGTGGGAAAGGGTGGTTTTGAGGCTGAAGGCAGCAGGAAAGCCTGCAGCCCCCAGGTGTGTGGGGCTACGCAAGCGGTTCCCAAAGAGCTTTAGAACAAGGCATAGTTTTCCCTGCTGGTTCTTTGGGCGTGGGACCAATCTCCAGACCTATGGCCATTTTTGTGCCTGGTGCGGCGCCAAGTGGGAAAGGGTGGTTTTGAGGCTGAAGGCAGCAGGAAAGCCTGCAGCCCCGAGGTGTGTGGGGCTACGCAAGCGGTTCCCAAAGAGCTTTAGAACAAGGCATAGTTTTCCCTGCTGGCTCTTTGGGCGTGGGACCAATCTCCAGCCATATGGCCATTTTTGTGCCTGGCGCGGTGCCAAGTGGGAAAGGGTGGTTTTGAGGCTGAAGGCAGCAGGAAAGCCTGCAGCCCCCAGGTGTGTGGGGCTACGCAAGCGGTTCCCAAAGAGCTTTAGAAGAAGGCATAGTTTTCCCTGCTGGCTCTTTGGGCGTGGGACCAATCTCCAGAGATATGGCCATTTTTGTGCCTGGGGCGGTGCCAAGTGGGTAAGGGTGGTTTTGAGGCTGAAGGCAGCAGGAAAGCCTGCAGCCCCCAGGTGTGTGGGGCTACGCAAGCGGTTCCCAAAGAGCTTTAGAAGAAGGCATAGTTTTCCCTGCTGGCTCTTTGGGCGTGGGACCAATCTCCACAGATATGGCCATTTTTGTGCCTGGCGCGGCGCCAAGTGGGAAAGGGTGGTTTTGAGGCTGAAGGCAGCAGGAAAGCCTGCAGCCCCCAGGTGTGTGGGGCTACGCAAGCGGTTCCCAAAGAGCTTTAGAAGAAGGCATAATTTTCCCTGCTGGCTCTTTGGGCGTGGGACCAATCTCCAGAGATATGGCCATTTTTGTGCCTGGCGCGGCGCCAAGTGGGAAAGGGTGGTTTTGAGGCTGAAGGCAGCAGGAAAGCCTGCAGCCCCCAGGTGTGTGGGGCTACGCAAGCGGTTCCCAAAGAGCTTTAGAAGAAGGCATAATTTTCCCTGCTGGCTCTTTGGGCGTGGGACCAATCTCCAGACCTATGGCCATTTTTGTGCCTGGCGCGGCGCCAAGTGGGAAAGGGTAGTTTTGAGGCTGAAGGCAGCAGGAAAGCCTGCAGGCCCCAGGTCTGTGGGGCTACGCAAGCGGTTCCCAAAGAGCTTTAGAACAAGGCATAGTTTTCCCTGCTGGTTCTTTGGGCGTGGGACCTATCTCCAGAGATATGGCCATTTTTGTGCCTGGCGCGGCGCCAAGTGGGAAAGGGTGGTTTTGAGGCTGAAGGCAGCAGGAAAGCCTGCAGACCCCAGGTCTGTGGGGCTACGCAAGCGGTTCCCAAAGAGCTTTAGAAGAAGGCATAGTTTTCCCTGCTGGCTCTTTGGGAGTGGGACCAATCTCCAGACCTATGGCCATTTTTGTGCCTGGCGCTGCGCCAAGTGGGACAGGGTGGTTTTGAGGCTGAAGGCAGCAGGAAAGCCTGCAGCCCCCAGGTGTGTGGGGCTACGCAAGCGGTTCCCAAAGAGCTTTAGAACAAGGCATAGTTTTCCCTGCTGGCTCTTTGGGCGTGGGACCAATCTCCAGACATATGGCCATTTTTGTGCCTGGCGCGGTGCCAAGTGGGAAAGGGTGGTTTTGAGGCTGAAGGCAGCAGGAAAGCCTGCAGCCCCCAGGTGTGTGGGGCTACGCAAGCGGTTCCCAAAGAGCTTTAGAAGAAGGCATAGTTTTCCCTGCTGGCTCTTTGGGCGTGGGACCAATTTCCAGACCTATGGCCATTTTTGTGCCTGGCGCGGTGGCAAGTGGGAAAGGTTGGTTTTGAGGCTGAAGGGAGCAGGAAAGCCTGCAGCCCCCAGGTGTGTGGGGCTACGCAAGCGGTTCCCAAAGAGCTTTAGAAGAAGGCATAGTTTTCCCTCCTGGCTCTTTGGGCGTGGGACCAATCTCCAGAGATATGGGCATTTTTGTGCCTGGCGCAGCGCCAAGTGGGAAAGGGTGGTTTTGAGGCTGAAGGCAGCAGGAAAGCCTGCAGCCCCCAGGTGTGTGGGGCTACGCAAGCGGTTCCCAAAGAGCTTTAGAAGAAGGCATAGTTTTCCCTGCTGGCTCTTTGGGCGTGGGACCAATCTCCAGCCATATGGCCATTTTTGTGCCTGGCGCGGCGCCAAGTGGGAAAGGGTGGTTTTGAGGCTGAAGGCAGCAGCAAAGCCTGCAGCCCCCAGGTGCGTGGGGCTACGCAAGCGGTTCCCAAAGAGCTTTAGAACAAGGCATAGTTTTCCCTGCTGGCTCTTTGGGCGTGGGACCAATCTCCAGAGATATGGCCATTTTTGTGCCTGGCGCGGTGCCAAGTGGGAAAGGGTGGTTTTGAGGCTGAAGGCAGCAGGAAAGCCTGCAGCCCCCAGGTGTGTGGGGCTACGCAAGCGGTTCCCAAAGAGCTTTAGAACAAGGCATAGTTTTCCCTGCTGGCTCTTTGGGCGTGGGACCAATCTCCAGACCTATGGCCATTTTTGTGCCTGGTGCGGCGCCAAGTGGGAAAGGGTGGTTTTGAGGCTGAAGGCAGCAGGAAAGCCTGCAGCCCCGAGGTGTGTGGGGCTACGCAAGCGGTTCCCAAAGAGCTTTAGAAGAAGGCATAGTTTTCCCTGCTGTCTCTTTCTGCGTGGGACCAATCTCCAGCCATATGGCCATTTTTGTGCCTGGCGCGGTGCCAAGTGGGAAAGGGTGGTTTTGAGGCTGAAGGCAGCAGGAAAGCCTGCAGCCCCCAGGTGTGTGGGGCTACGCAAGCGGTTCCCAAAGAGCTTTAGAACAAGGCATAGTTTTCCCTGCTGGCTCTTTGGGCGTGGGACCAATCTCCAGAGATATGGCCATTTTTGTGCCTGGCGCGGTGCCAAGTGGGAAAGGGTGGTTTTGAGGCTGAAGGCAGCAGGAAAGCCTGCAGCCCCCAGGTGTGTGGGGCTACGCAAGCGGTTCCCAAAGAGCTTTAGAAGAAGGCATAGTTTTCCCTGCTGGCTCTTTGGGCGTGGGACCAATCTCCAGAGATATGGCCATTTTTGTGCCTGGCGCGGCGCCAAGTGGGAAAGGGTGGTTTTGAGGCTGAAGGCAGCAGGAAAGCCTGCAGCTCCCAGGTGTGTGGGTCTACGCAAGCGGTTCCCAAAGAGCTTTAGAAGAAGGCATAATTTTCCCTGCTGGCTCTTTGGGCGTGGGACCAATCTCCAGAGATATGGCCATTTTTGTGCCTGGCGCGGCGGCAAGTGGGAAAGGGTGGTTTTGAGGCTGAAGGCAGCAGGAAAGCCTGCAGCCCCCAGGTGTGTGGGGCTACGCAAGCGGTTCCCAAAGAGCTTTAGAAGAAGGCATAGTTTTCCCTGCTGGCTCTTTGGGCGTGGGACCAATCTCCAGACCTATGGCCATTTTTGTGCCTGGCGCGGCGCCAAGTGGGAAAGGGTAGTTTTGAGGCTGAAGGCAGCAGGAAAGCCTGCAGGCCCCAGGTCTGTGGGGCTACGCAAGCGGTTCCCAAAGAGCTTTAGAACAAGGCATAGTTTTCCCTGCTGGTTCTTTGGGCGTGGGACCAATCTCCAGAGATATGGCCATTTTTGTGCCTGGCGCGGCGCCAAGTGGGAAAGGGTGGTTTTGAGGCTGAAGGCAGCAGGAAAGCCTGCAGCCCCCAGGTCTGTGGGGCTACGCAAGCGGTTCCCAAAGAGCTTTAGAAGAAGGCATAGTTTTCCCTGCTGGCTCTTTGGGAGTGGGACCAATCTCCAGACCTATGGCCAGTTTTGTGCCTGGCGCTGCGCCAAGTGGGACAGGGTGGTTTTGAGGCTGAAGGCAGCAGGAAAGCCTGCAGCCCCCAGGTGTGTGGGGCTACGCAAGCGGTTCCCAAAGAGCTTTAGAAGAAGGCATAGTTTTCCCTGCTGGCTCTTTGGGCGTGGGACCAATCTCCAGACATATGGCCATTTTTGTGCCTGGCGCGGTGCCAAGTGGGAAAGGGTGGTTTTGAGGCTGAAGGCAGCAGGAAAGCCTGCAGCCCCCAGGTGTGTGGGGCTACGCAAGCGGTTCCCAAAGAGCTTTAGAACAAGGCATAGTTTTCCCTGCTGGCTCTTTGGGCGTGGGACCAATCTCCAGACATATGGCCATTTTTGTGCCTGGCGCGTCGCCAAGTGGGAAAGGGTGGTTTTGAGGCTGAAGGCAGCAGCAAAGCCTGCAGCCCCCAGGTGCGTGGGGCTACGCAAGCGGTTCCCAAAGAGCTTTAGAAGAAGGCATAGTTTTCCCTGCTGGCTCTTTGGGCGTGGGACCAATCTCCAGAGATATGGCCATTTTTGTGCCTGGGGCGGTGCCAAGTGGGAAAGGGTGGTTTTGAGGCTGAAGGCAGCAGGAAAGCCTGCAGCCCCCAGGTGTGTGGGGCTACGCAAGCGGTTCCCAAAGAGCTTTAGAAGAAGGCATAGTTTTCCCTGCTGGTTCTTTGGGCGTGGGACCAATCTCCAGAGATATGGCCATTTTTGTGCCTGGCGCGGCGCCAAGTGGGAAAGGGTGGTTTTGAGGCTGAAGGCAGCAGGAAAGCCTGCAGCCCCCAGGTGTGTGGGGCTACGCAAGCGGTTCCCAAAGAGCTTTAGAAGAAGGCATAGTTTTCCCTGCTGGCTCTTTGGGCGTGGGACCAATCTCCAGACCTATGGCCATTTTTGTGCCTGGCGCGGTGCCAAGTGGGAAAGGGTAGTTTTGAGGCTGAAGGCAGCAGGAAAGCCTGCAGGCCCCAGGTCTGTGGGGCTACGCAAGCGGTTCCCAAAGAGCTTTAGAACAAGGCATAATTTTCCCTGCTGGCTCTTTGGGCGTGGGACCAATCTCCAGAGATATGGCCATTTTTGTGCCTGGCGCGGCGCCAAGTGGGAAAGGGTGGTTTTGAGGCTGAAGGCAGCAGGAAAGCCTGCAGCCCCCAGGTGTGTGGGGCTACGCAAGCGGTTCCCAAAGAGCTTTAGAAGAAGGCATAGTTTTCCCTGCTGGCTCTTTGGGCGTGGGACCAATCTCCAGACCTATGGCCATTTTTGTGCCTGGCGCGGCGCCAAGTGGGAAAGGGTAGTTTTGAGGCTGAAGGCAGCATGAAAGCCTGCAGGCCCCAGGTGTGTGGGGCTACGCAAGCGGTTCCCAAAGAGCTTTAGAACAAGGCATAGTTTTCCCTGCTGGTTCTTTGGGCGTGGGACCAATCTCTAGAGATATGGCCATTTTTGTGCCTGGTGCGGCGCCAAGTGGGAAAGGGTGGTTTTGAGGCTGAAGGCAGCAGGAAAGCCTGCAGCCCCCAGGTGTGTGGGGCTACGCAAGCGGTTCCCAAAGAGCTTTAGAAGAAGGCATAGTTTTCCCTGCTGGCTCTTTGGGAGTGGGACCAATCTCCAGACCTATGGCCACTTTTGTGCCTGGCGCTGCGCCAAGTGGGACAGGGTGGTTTTGAGGCTGAAGGCAGCAGGAAAGCCTGCAGCCCCCAGGTGTGTGGGGCTACGCAAGCGGTTCCCAAAGAGCTTTAGAAGAAGGCATAGTTTTCCCTGCTGGCTCTTTGGGCGTGGGACCAATCTCCAGACATATGGCCATTTTTGTGCCTGGCGCGGTGCCAAGTGGGAAAGGGTGGTTTTGAGGCTGAAGGCAGCAGGAAAGCCTGCAGCCCCCAGGTGTGTGGGGCTACGCAAGCGGTTCCCAAAGAGCTTTAGAAGAAGGCATAGTTTTCCCTGCTGGCTCTTTGGGCGTGGGACCAATCTCCAGACCTATGGCCATTTTTGTGCCTGGCGCGGCGCCAAGTGGGAAAGGGTAGTTTTGAGGCTGAAGGCAG